>NW_027187419.1:9768786-9782212 GCF_028583685.1 Petaurus breviceps papuanus | reverse complement strand
AGATAGATAGATAGATAGATAGATAGATAGATAGATAGATAGATAGACAGACAGACAGACAGACAGACAGACGGATGGATGGATGGACCGATGAATGGATGGATGGCACAAGGTGAGCTGAATATGAAGGGATGATATCTAAAAAGTAAAATTAAGAGGTGAGAGAGGAATATATTGGGAGAAGGAGAAAGGGAAAGATAGAATGGGGTAAATTATCTCACATAAAAGAGGCAACAAAAAGGTTTCACAATGGAGGGGAAGATGGGGGAGATGAAAGGGAATGAGTGAACCTTACTCTCATAGGAATTGGCTTAAGGAGGGAATAACATACACACTCTATTTGCTATCTTACCCTACAGGAAAGTAAGGGAAGAAGGAGATAAGGGAGTAGGATTGATAGAAGGGACAACAGACTGGGGGAAGGGTTAATAAGAATGCATGCCATCCTGGGTGAGGGGAAGGGGAGAGATGGGGAGAAAATTTGGAACTCAAAATCTTGTGGAAATGAATGTTGAAAACTAAAAATAAATTAATTATTTTTTAAAAAAGAATATGAATAGTTTTCAAAAGAATCACAAACTTTAAATGGACATATAAAAACATACTCCAAATATAAGACAAATGCAAATTAAAATAACTTGAGTTTCCTCTCCTACAATTTTGCAGAAGTGACAAGTTGGTATTGAAGGTGCCATGGAAAGGTATGCACACTCACACCACTGGTGGAATTGAATCAGCCCAACTATTATGGAAAACAATCTAGTCTGGGGAAGTGGGGGTTGGAGTCTAAACTTCATATCGTTTGACCTAGCATTGGGCATATCTGTCCTATGGAAGGCAAAGGGTGAAGCAAGAGATTCAGTATATATTGAAATAATGAGAATACTTTGGTGGTACCAAAGAACTGAAAATAACATGGAAACCTAATAGATGGGGAATGGTTGAAGAAAATATAAATGTAATGAAATATTGTTGTGTGGTACAATGATAAATATAAGGAATTCAGAGAAACATGATCTGTATGAACTGATAGAAAGTGAAATAAACAGAATGAAAGCAACAATATGTATATAATAACCATGATTGAAAGAAAAGTGTAGGACAGGAAATGCAGCTGGGCAATTGAAAAACCAGAATGTCCTTGAGAACTAATGAAATACACTTCCTTCTACTTGATATAGAGGCAGGGTGCTATTAGGACAAAATGGATATGTTATCAGTTACTGTATTGGGGCTGACTCTTGTTTCAAGTGTGGGTTCTCTATGTGTGTGTGTGTTGAGAGTAGAGTGTTGACTGATATAAAAACAAAAGGTATCACAAAATTGGATATCAGTTCTTCCATAAAGCTTTCACTGATTCTTCTCTAAGGAAATCATATTTCCAAAGATTTTGCATTGTCATCAATATGGATCTTTGTCCCTGTTAACTCACTTAGCTTTTTTTTTTAATACTGAAAGTAATCAATGAAATGACATTTGAATCCTAACAGCATTTATTTAGGACTTTAAAAAGACCAGCTCTATAAATGCAACAAAGATATTGCTCACATGGTGATCATTTGTTCAACATTTATTAACTGCATACTGTGTGCCAGTCACCATTTATAGGTACAGAAAGTGCAAAGACAAAAGATGAGACAATTCTTGATCCCCTAAGGATTCATTTAATTCATTCAATACATTCAAATGGGTGGAACTAAAAGACCATCTCTCATCTCCCTTCTTTAAACTGTTTTCCACACAGCTGCTAAAGCAATATTCCTAAAATATAGGTGTGACCTTGTCACTCCCCTACTCAATAAACTTCAGTGGTTTCCTATTACCTCTAGGATCAAATGCATACAACTCTGGCATTTAGAGCCATTCACACAATCTGGCTCCAACCTACCTTTCAACATCTTGTGCACTAAGCAGTACAACCAAACTGACTTTCTACCTTTTCTTCACATATTATATGTCTAGGTTGATGGCCACATGGTCAGTCCTCTGCTGTGATTACTGCACAAGAAACTTTGAATCCAGTCTGCCAGTTTCTGGAGGCACAATCAGCTATGGCTGTCATGGTTCAAGGTCAAATGTTCAGTAGGCTTGCCTCTAAATTGTGGAACTAAGTTCTTAAAATTTTCCAGAAAACATCATTGTCTTTTCAAACATATGTCTTTTCAAATGTTGCCCTTTACCCAATAATTTATATAGTTTCCATACTTAAAGAAAAATCCTTGTTTTGGAGCAACCTCAACCACTCAACAATAATACAGTACAAACACATAGGTAGGACATCTGTATAAGTGGATCTGATCCTCAGATCTATTTATCCAGCCCTAGCTTTTCTCCTAATTTCCAGTCTTGCATCTACAACTGCCTATTGGACATCTTGAATGGGATGCCCTATAAACATCTTTATCCCAAGAGGGCCAAAAGTGACCTCTGTCTTTTCCAGCTAAATCCTCCTTTCTTCCTAACTTTTCTCTTACTACCAAGGGTATCACCATCCTTTCCACTCACCTAATCCTTGCAACCTAGGTATCATCCTCACTACCTCACTGCCACTCTCCATATTCTATTGCCAAATGTTGCTGATATATATATATATATGCATATATATGCACACATATATGTGCATATGTATATGTGTGTGTATGTATAATGTTTCTATCCTCTAACTCTGCTACCATCCTGATAAGGCCCTCATTACCTCACACTTAGACTGCTAGTGTTCTTTTTCCCTCAAGTCTCTTTCCACTCCAGTCCAGACTTCACTCATTGATCAAAACGACCTTTCTTAAAGCATATGTATGACTATGTCACTTTCCTATTCCATAAACTCCAGTGTCTTCCAGTTTCCTCCACAATAAAATATAAATTCCTATACTATAACTTCTCTTTATAACCTACCCCTTCTTCTCCCTTTTCAACCTTCTTATACCTTATTCCTCCCTCACAGTCCCTTCCCACCTTCCTCAATATACTCTGTGATCCAGTGACTTGGCTTTGCCTAAAATACTCCATCTCCTGACTCCAGGCATTTTCACTTGTCCCCCATGTTTGGAATATTAGCTCTCCTCATTTCCACCTTTGATTTCCCTTACTTCCTTAAAGTCTCAGATAAAATTCAACCTGTTGCACTGTGTACAAACAATATATCTACTTTTGTTTCATTTTGCTTTCCTTTGTATCCTCAGTGCTTGCGGCTTAACAAATGCTTGTTGACTAACTGACAAAGCATAACAAGAGGATGTATATTATAGATGTAAGAGTATTACTCAAAGACCCCTTACACTTTGGTTAGCCAGTCAGAGACTATTATATACCTCCCATATTTGCATATGAAAGGATCAGGACTGAAGGTAGCTGGTAGAAGAATTAATCCTCCATGCTTTGCTTTTTCCTTGCCTACTCATTTATACTGGAGAATGGAAAAGGTTTAAAAATCCTCCCTAAATCCTAAAGTCTCCTTTCCTAAGGGAGACTTTGGGGAATTGTAAACCCCAGAATTATTTGGTAATTATTGGGCAAATAACCATTACCTGTTTTATAATATAACCTCTAGAGGTTAAAATTGAGAAGTTGTGGAATTCTCATCATGAGCTGGAACCATTTTTGCTTCAAGGATTTCTTTTGGCAGTCAAGTAAAATTTACAGAGCCCTTCTCTGAATAAGACTTTTAAATGCATAAAGTAAAATACATAGGTTTATAAAGGAAGCCAATCATATTGAAACACATACACATGTATAAGTACATGTTAGTATATATAGCACATTAGTAAATATAATAATATATAGCATACATATTTGTGTTTGTGTGTTTATATATAGATATGTTTACACATACACATGTGTGTGTGTGTTTTGACTGCTAGAGGGATGTTGACTAATAGATATGTCCTTGTAATGCCATGTATGAGCAGCTTTCCAGAAAAATGCTATTGTGAACAGCTTTTAAGGTTCTGATTACACAGTATAGTGAACACTTTATACAGTAATAAATCAAAGCAAAACATTCACAGAAAATCAAGGTACAGCATTCACAATATTACAGTTTATCACAGAAAATCACAATATAGTATACATAATAGTTTATCATTAAAACGGCCACATAGTTGCCACCATAGTGGCCACAAAGTTTTGAACAAAGAACAATCATCTCAAAGTACAATAGCCAAAGCCTTACATTCATGGGTCACACTAAGTTAACTCAATCAGTTACTTATTCAGCAATCAATTGCTAAGTACAATAATTAGAAAATACAGAAACCCTTCACCCCTAGGTCACTAGTAAACTACAATTTCATCACTACTCAGTACCCATGGAGAGATCTTTTCATCTTGACTCGAGGCAGGCAACTCCTACCTGAATCCACCAAACAGTCACCTGGATTCAAAGGCAGACAGCTCCCATTTCCTTGTCCAGCTCTCCATGTAAGTCCTGCTCCATACTGAAGTTCACAGGGTCCAGTCCATCTCAAATCCTTCACAATTTCTGTTCCCAGGAATTCAAGGCTCAACCAAACCACAAACAAAGTCTTAGTATCCTGGTCATGCTTCCTCAGTCTTCTGCAGAAATTAGAATCTCCTTATCCAACTCCTGGGCTCCTGGGCTCCTAGGCTGCTGGGCTCCTCTTCAGCTTCCTGGGCTCCTTTTCAGAAGTAGCTCTGCCACCATAAGTTCTCAGGAAATTCCGACTCAGTTCTCAATTCTCATTTCTCTTCTGTAGCTGCTCTGCTTCCAGATGCTGGTTCCAAGAAATTCTTACTGTCCCTTCCTGGGGCTTTTCCATATATACACACAGCATTAGCTTCCTGTTTCAGCCAACCCCTTCCTGTTATGTCAGCAACAGGAGACAGGAGTCCATACCTTCTGTTTCCCCAACAGAGGCTTGATCAATTACTAAGTGCTAAGTACCTGTTACCTTTTCCAACACAAAGGAATCTTCAAATTCAAATTAATTACCATTATACTCCTCAAGTGCATAGACTAGGAAATTGAGTCAAAAGAAAAGATTTAATCTGAAGGCATTCACTTGCTCAGAAGTCTGAACTATTTGGGTTGAGATCGTCCTGCTGAGGAGATGAGATGCTCAATAACCTAGTGAAGAGGCTGAAGGAAACGAGAGGAAAACTCAAATGTAGACTTTGCCAGTCCCAGTCAAGGGCTCCAGCATTTTTCTAAAAGAGCTAGAGGAGGAAAAAGCCTATGGACTTTAAGCTAAAAGTTCATAGCAGGATCCACTCTTTGCTTGAAGACAACATCTAGTGAAGACTAAACATCCTGCTTAGCAGTGTGCAAGTGATCAGCATTTGGCAGAGATTACAAATACAACTGAGAAGCTTCAGTGGAACAGCACACATCCAAATAGCTTTGGGTGGAAACTATGAAACCAGAAGAGAACAAACCAAGTGGGAACAGCATGATGACATCACTAGAAGTCTTAGGTAGCCTAACAATATCAGAAGTATATTTTCCTTCCATGTTTATGCTTTAGCCACATGTTTTCCTTGTGTGTGTTGTTATCCTTTCCACTAATGTGTGTACTTGTAGAATAGTACATCAAAGGTTTATGAGGGAAATGCTTTGTTGCTATTGTTCTTACTATAAAACTTCATTAAATGCCTTTTCTTTGAAATAATCATGTCATCTAGCTGACTATTAAAAGTGAATACTTTAGGGTGGCCAGGTGGCACAGTGAGTAAGAGCACCGGCCCCAGAGTCAGGATAACCTGGGATCGAATCCGAGCTCAGATACTTAGCACCACACCCAGAAATAACTGGCCGTGTAACCTTGAGCAAGTTACTTAACCCCAATTGCTTTAAAAAAAAAAAAAGGTGAATACTTGGGTCAGGGCTAGTGAACTATGGTTTTATTGACTGAAGATCCAGAGAGTATATTGAACCTGGGGGAACAATTTGATGGTGGACCTTCCCTGTACATTGTGGAATGCTACCACACTGAATAGGAAGTATCTTTCTTAGGTATAACTTTAAAAAAAGTTTTATATGTGAACATTTTATCTGTAACTCTTGAGAATGTTATCATTTCTTGGGTAGTTTAAGAGAGCATACACAGGCTGATTATGATGGGATGATCCTAAAAAATAAAATTGGGTAAAGAGATGTAATGGAGCAATTGTTTCATACAAATGAGATATGAATGGAAGAACTGTTATAGTGGAGGCAGGAGGGGGTGGAGGGCTGGTAGTGCAAGAACCTTAGTCTCATCAGAAATTGGTTAAAGAGGGACTAATATACATCTAGAAGAACATGAAAGTCTTCTAAATGTATAAAGAAATAGGGTGAGTGGAGGGACTTTTAGAAGGGTGTGCAGATCAAGAAATAGGAAAGTAAGGGGAGAGAATAAGGGAGGGATTCTTAGAAGGGGGTTGAATTAGGGAGGCAGTTAGAAGTCAGTTAGATTTTGAGGAGGGTTAGGGTAAAAAGAGAGGGAGAGAAAGATCAACAGTGACAGAAATAGGATGGAG
Organism: Petaurus breviceps papuanus; assembly: GCF_028583685.1. Lineage (NCBI taxonomy): Eukaryota > Metazoa > Chordata > Mammalia > Diprotodontia > Petauridae > Petaurus > Petaurus breviceps. The sequence goes on along the minus strand of NW_027187419.1, from coordinate 9,775,735 downwards.
GGAAATGCTCAACTAGTAATTATAATTTTGTGAATGGGATAAACTCACCTATAAAACAGAGATGGGCAGCAGAATGGATTAAAAAATAACAATATGTTGTTTATAAGAAACATATGTAAAGATGAGAAATATACAGAGTAAACATAAAGGGCTAAGGTAGAATTTATTATGCTTCAGCTGATGCAAAGAAGTAGGAGTTGTAATCATCATTCCAGATAAAGCTAAAATGGATTTAATGAAAAGTGATGAAAAAGGGAAACTACATGATGGTGAAAGGTACCATAAATAATGAAGTAATATTAGTACTAAACCTGTAAGCACCAAATGCTATAGCATCCAAATTTTTAACAGAAAAGATCATTGAATTCAGATGGAAATAGATAGCAAAACTATTAATACTGTTCAATCTTGCCCTCTCAGAACTAGATAAATTTAACCCAAAAATGAATAAGAAAGAAGTGAAGGAGATGAACAGAATCTTAGACAAACTAGATTTGATGGATATCTAGAGAAAATTGAAAGGAAGTAGAAAGGAATATAACTTTTCCTCAGTGGTACATGGTACCTCTACAAAAACATATTAGGGCATAGCGACTTTGTAGATAAATGAAAAAAAGTAGAAATATTAAATACATCCTTTTCAGATCATAATGCAATACAATTTATATTCAATAAGGGACCATGGTAACACAGATTAAAAACAATTTTTTCAGTTTAGAATAAAAAACCTAATCTTAAAGAATATGTGGATTAAGTAACACATTGTAGAAACAATTATTTCATAAAAGAGAATAAGGAGACAACATATCAAAACCTATGGGGTACAGCAAAAGCTGTAATCATAGGAAAACTTTTATATCTAAATGCTTTTTTCAATAAAATAGAGAAAAAAACCAATGAATTGGGAATGCAATTTTTTTAAAACTGGAGAAAAAAAACAAATTAAAAACCCCAATTAAACACAAAATTGGAAATCTTACAAATTAAAGATGAGATTAATAAGATTGAGAGTAAGAAAACCATTGAATTAATAAAGCTAGAAGCTGGTTTTATGGAAATATCCAATAAATAGATAAAACATTGGTTAATATGATCAAAAAAGAGAAGAAAATCAAATTACTAGTATCAAAAATGAAAAGGGTAAATATATCATTAATGAAAATGAAATCAATATGCCAATAAATTTAACAATTTAAGTAAAATGGAAGAACATTTACAAAAATATAAGTGGCCTAGGTTAACAAAAGAGGAAATAGAATATCTAAATAAAATTATTTTAGAAAAAGAAATTGTACAGGTCATAAACAAGCTTCCTAAGAATAAAAAGCATCAGAACCAGAAGAATGTACAAGGGAATTCTACCCAAAATGGAAAGATCAGCTAATTCCAATATTAAATAAGTTATTTTGGATAATAGGCAAAGGAGTCCTACCAGACTCCTTTTTAAAAATAAATATGGTGCTGATAATTAAACCAGGAAGAGTGACAACAGAGAAAGAAAATTATAGACCAATGTCTTTAACAAATATAGATGCAAAAATTCTAAATAAAATACTAGCTAGGAGACTACACAATATATCACAAAAAGTATACACTGTGACCAAGTAGGATTTATACCAGGAATGCAGGGATGGTTTAACATAAGCAAAACTATTAACATGTTTATGATATCAATAATAAAAGTAAAAAAAATCATATGACTATATCGATAGATATAGGAAAATCTTTTGACAAGTATAACACTCATTGTTATAAAAGCACTTGAAATAATAGAAATATATTAATTTTTCCTTAAAATAATAAGAAGCATCTACCTAAAACCATCAGTAAGCATTATTTGTAATGGGGATAAGCTAGAAGACTTATCAAAAAGATCAGGAGTGAAACAAAGATGCCCATTATCACCAGTACTATTCAATATTGTATTAGAAATGCTAACAATAGCAATAAGAGAAGAAAAAGAAATTGAAGGAATCAGAATGGGCAATGAGGTAATAAAACTATCTCTTTTTGCAGGCAATGTGATGATATACTTGGAAAATCCTAGAGATTCAACTAAACAATTAGTTGAAACAGTAATTTTACCAAAATAGCAGAATATTTAAAAAAAACACACAAATCATTAGGGAAAACTAGAAAACAGTCTGGCAGAAATTGGGTATAGATCAATGTCTTACACCATTTACCAAGTTAAGGTCAAAATGGATACATGAGCCAGATATAAAGGGAGATATAAGAAAACTAGAAGAAAATGGAACATATTACCTCTCAGACTTATGGATAGAAGAATATATGAATAAATAAAAGATAGAGAGCATTGTGTAAAACAGATAATTTTGGTTACATTAAATTAAAAAGGTTTTGTACAAATAAAACCAATGTTGCCAAGATTAGAAAGCAGAAATTTGCAAAAAAAAAAAATATAGACAGTTTCAGATAAAACTCTCATCTCAAATATATAGAGAACTTTGTCAAATTTGCAAGAATAATAGTCATTCCCCAATTGATAAATAGTCAAAGGATAGGAACAGGCAGTTTTGTGATAAAGAAATCAAAAACATATGCAATCATATGAAAAAAATGCTCTAAATCATTATGGATTAGAGAAACATAAATCCAAACAACTTTGAGGTATCTTCTCACACTTACCACATTGGCTAAAATGAAAGAAAGGGAAAGTGACAAATGTTGCAAGGCGTGAGGAAAAATTGGGAAATTAATACATTGTTGCTGGAATTGTAAACTAATCTAACCACTTTGGAGAACAATCTGGAGTTATGCCAAAGAGTTATAAAATTGTGTATCCTCTTTGACTCAGGAATACTACTACTAGGTCTGTTTCCCATAATGATTAAGGAAAAGTTAAAAGAATCTATATGCTCTAAAATATTTATAGCAGTTCTCTTTGTGGTGTCAAAGAACTGGAAATTGAGGGTGTGGTTATCAGCTGAGGAATGACTAGACAAATTTTGGTATATGATTGTGGTAGAATACTACTGTGCTGTAAGTGATGATGGGCAGATTGATTTTAGAAAAATGTGGGAAAACTTGCATAAAATAACCAAAAGTAAAGTAAGCAGAACCAAGAGAACATTCTACATAGTAACAGCAATATTGTTTGAAGAATAATTGTGAACAACCAAGTTATTCTGAATAGCATTAATATTCAACTCAGCTATAACGGGCCTGTGAAGGAAGATGCTATTCACCTCCAGAGAAAGAAGTGATACATAGAAGTACACATAGTATGGTTTTACATACATTTATAAAACTGTGTCAAATGGTGGCCTCTAGCGTGACATGGAGAAGGCTTGGAGGAGACAGTTTAGGACTTAAAATGTAACAAAAATAAAAAAATTTTAAAAAGAGAACACAAGCAATATGATACCCATTATACATATGAAGTCATGCCAAACATTTCCGTATTAGCTAAGAATATTTTTTCTAGTCACCCTGGAGCTTTCTCTAATATGTTACATAAATGGGGAGAACCTTAAGAATAGAACTGAATGACTTGTCTAGGTCATATAGTAAGTCTGTAACTGAATCAGGACTATTACTCAATGCCTACTAGCATTAAGCATCGGGTAGTATTCACAAATAGTGAACAGTCTGTAAACTAAGAATAGACTGACTTCTGTAGTTCAGGGTCAGTCAAAAGAAAATGCATAAACAAGGTTTATGTCAAGTCAACAGTAGTTATCTTGTGAATGTAGTAGTTTAATGGAAATGTTTGTAAAATGTTTGCAATATTATGTACAATGATGGGAAGAAGTTAATAGTCTCTCATTTTGGGTTTTTGAGCCCAGAAAAAAAATGTTGACATAGAGTATCTCATGAAGAAAGACAAATATCCCAGTTTTCATAAAGATTGGGAAGTCTAATGTAGGACAATGAGTTAGACTTTGGTTTCTGGAAAAATTCCAGAATGTATTATCAAATGGCTTATTAGTCAATATCCAGGAAAATAATATTGAACAAAGAGCTGACATGACTTCAAGAAGAACAGATTATGCCAGACTAACCTAATATTCTTTTTTGAAAGGTTTTCTATAGTAGAAGTTCAGGGAAATGCTAGAGATAGAGTTAACCCAGATTTCGGGAAAGTTTTTTGACAAACTCTCTCATGCTATCCTTGTTAAACAAGATAAATATATTTGAGAAGATCAGTGGCTTCCAGTGTATTTTGTTCTGAGAACTCCTCTTAATAGCAACAAAAAATATTGTGCTCTCCCAGTAATATAATATATTATGCATAATATTCTTTTCAGACATACTCATGAAGTGCTTACAATAACTTCTGCTCCCAAAAATTCAAATTAAAACTTATACCATGTAATTTTAATTATATAATATGAAATGCTATTCTATCTACAAGCATAAAAATTTTAAAATAATGTCACAAAACTATGAAATTATTACAAATATTTTGTGTGGAACATTTTATAAAAATTTTAAAAAGTAATACAACAAGACTACATATGCTTACTATTATCTATAACACTTCATATTAAATTTATTTTGTAAATTTTGTTGAATACAAATTCTATTTATAATGAAATAAGTTACAACTTGGGAAATGTTTAACATAATATAATAATTATATAAACTGAAAATGTTTCAGTCTTAGAATTTTAATTTGAACAAGGCTTGCAATATTTGGTTCAATATATGACAAACGGGGGTGTCTAGGTGGTGCAGTGAATAGAGCACCAGCCCTGGAATCAGGAGGACTTGAGTTCAAATTGGGCCTCAGACACTTAACACAAAAACTAGCCATGTGACCCTGGGCAAGTCACTTAACCCCAGTTGCCCTCCAAAAAGCTATATGTGTGTGTGTGTGTGTGTGTGTGTGTGTGTATGACAAACACAGATTGTTCCGTGTCAAATTAATTTCTCTCTTTTCATTTAAAACAGCAATGAAGTGAAAATGTTAGCTCACACCAATCTACAGTGGAAAATGGTAGGAGAATTTTTTTTTAAAGCAATTGGGGTTAAGTAACTTGCTCAAGGTTACACAGCCAGTTATTTTTTGTGTGGGTGCCAAGTATCTGAGGCCAGAACTGATCCTGGTTCTCCTGATGCCAGGGCCTGGTGCTCTTACTCACTGTGCCACCTGGCCGCCCCAATGGTAGGAGAATTTTATAAGCCCTCTTGCTGAGAGATAGAAATCCATTTTTTCCATTTTTTGTTTTTAGACACTTAAGCAATTGATAAACATGAATAACCCATTACAACATAAAATACCTTTCCATTGGTTAACGACAAGGGCTGTGTTAATTGACAAATATACTTGCGGTGTATTTTCATATATTTCTTCATTTTAACAATTTTTATATGTAAACAAAACTTTGTAAGGAAAAAAAATCTGTTCACAGGTGACTTTCTTCTTTTCTACCACTGGCACATCAGCTACATTCTCAGAGAAACTCTTCTAAACAACTGATCAGTGTTGCCAACCAGTTAATTTGAAAATCCCATCAACAGAATAATATTAACATAAGTGAAGAATAAGTTTAAATAGGAAAAATGACCTTAGCACTGAGATGAGAAGTGTGATATTTAAAAAGTTCAAAAGACATATTTTCTAGATAATTAATCATTTTATTAATAATGCTAGCATTTGATTAATAAAAGAGGTCAGTGGCACTCTCAAATGCCAGAGACCCCTCATAGAACCCATTCAACACTTATATACCCATAGAAGGGTGGGTGTTCCTGAGGGAGGAAGTCAACTTTGATTGATTAAGAAGTAATGAGAAGGGGTGGCCAGGTGGCTCAGCGAGTAAGAGCACCAGCTCCAGTGTCGGGATGATCTGGATCAAATCCCGGGCTCAGATACTCAGCACCACACCCAGAAATAACTGGCCGTGTAACCTTGAGCAAGTTACTTAACCCCAATTGCTCTAAAAAAAAAAGTAGTAATGACAGCATGAATATTATAATGAGATGTGGATTCATTCTAATGAGCATCTTGGGGGTATATGACTTGGATCATCCAAGTCTTGATCTAAGAGATTTAACAATTGCCATATCATCTGTCTGACAAAAGGGATAATCTACATTTTCCCATATCTATCTGAGTAAACATAATAAACAGGAACCTACCCATTCACCTAAATTTAGAATTTATTTTACTGTCATTGATTAGATCTTAGCCTGGGTAAGTCTTTGCCCAAGATTTCCCACACTAGTTGATTTCTGGATGAGGAAATAAAAAAAAAATACAAAACACAAAACCTTGGTCCTAATCCAATAACTAGTTATTAAAAATAAGAGATAATAATTTCTCTCATTCCCCCATTTGATTCTATTAACAGACCAGTCTCCTCAATAAATCACTAACTGATATTACACACACTTCATCAAGGGTTCTTAACTTTGCTTAGGTTTATGATAGGTAATAATGTGAGGGGAAGAAGGGGAAAAATCAATGAGTACATTGACAAAACCAAGGGGGGCTGTCCTCTTTACTAAGTAGACCTTACATATTAAATGTGCAAAGGGAAAAAGAAAACAGAAAAAATGCCCATTTAAGGAAAAGAATGGAAGAATCTTTCCCCTTAAACAATGAGGGCAATATATATTTGAAAACCTTCTCACCACCACAGGTTTTACAGCTATAAATCAAGTTTAAGATGCACATCTGACTAAAATAATCAAGGTCCCAAGTCCTATCTGGTCAAAATATGTGTATTTTTTCCCATTGTTTTTCCAGTCTTTACCTAGTGTCATCTCTCAGGATTTTACCAGGCTCTTACAGGTTGATTCTCAGGAATTCTGCTCCTTCTGTGAATGCCTATATTCCCATCCAAATGCATAGAAGGACATTACTCACCTGTTCCATACTGATGCTTGCTTTTCCTTTTGTTTTCCTTTTTTCCTGAACACACACACACACACACACACACACACACACACACACACACACACACACACACACACACAC
>NW_027187419.1:9732689-9768776 GCF_028583685.1 Petaurus breviceps papuanus | reverse complement strand
CACACACACACACACACACACACACACACACACACACACACACACACTTTGTACCAAGTGAATTTAACTGGCTATTTCATTTCATTAAGCTCCCTTGAGACAGTGACTTACCAATTCAAAAATCAAAGGTAGCTTTCCCTAATCAGCCCTTGAAGGCTATGGTTAGGCTAATAATCAAAAAGACAGAAAGAGAACTCTTTAAAATTAAAACTACCCTTTTAAACTCCAGACACAGACACTGAGAGAGTACTTGCCTTCCTATCTAGTGAATGCAGATTATACCTTAAAGACAAAGACAAACAGAAAGAACACAGAAAGTACTCTTAAAATTGCCTCAGTTCCATTTTCAAGCCATCTTCAACAAAACTCCCCAAAGCTCTCCTTGGCAGAATACAGCACCTGCTAGATATCTGGGGCTCTTAATGATACTCTACCTGAAAGAAATTTCAGGTCATATCTGCTTTGTAACAGAACTGTGACCTGCTCTTCTCAGGTGGCACTTCCAAAGTTTTGTGCACACAATTTTCCTCCGTATTGAGGGGACCTCCTACTATAGAGAATAAAAATTCAAAGTGCTATCATGTAGAGAAAGCAGACATGAACATAGCTATGCTTACTCAGAGATGATTGAAGGTTAGCATCAGAAGTTTCAGATTAAGAAGAGAGTCAAAATCTCAACTAACAATTTCTCAGGAAAGGCCCTCTTTCTAGGAGACAAAATTTCACCAGTGAGTGTTCAAAAAGGAGGGAGTTTCCTAGGATTCGTTAAATTAGATTTGTCTCTTTTCCTCAAGTATCCCTTTGTCTGGTCACCATACTAAAGTTTGAGATGTATAGTTTCTGAGTAATTTATCATTTTACTAATAATGCTAGCATTTTATTCATAGAAGAGGGTAGAAACAATACAAAGTTTATTTCTGTAAAACATTTATTTGTGATGGTCTATAATAGTTTCAAGATAGCTTGTAATATGCAAGCCCAGTACCATGTGATGGAATCCTAATAAAGCTGCCCTCAGCCCCAATATTCTAACTTCTTTATACCCCCCATTGAACAACTGGCCCACTGCCCCTACCTAGCCACTCACGGCTCCCCCCCCCCAACCACTCAATATCCTAATTTCTTCATATATGCCTCACTGCTCACTAGAACAACAGGAATGTCCATGAATTCATATTTCTCAAAAAATAGCAGACATATCCATGTGATAAGATGCTAGCCACTGCCCCCAGACCCATTCCTAATATTTCCCACAGAAACAGCAGGTGTGTCCATGTGCTCAACCACAACCACATCCATCACCCAAGCAGGATGTAGATCCCAAGACAATAGAAAGGACTTTCCATAAGTAGGCACCTGTACAATAATAGCAAAAGCTGTCCTTTAGGTGAACATGTGACATTGATTTATTATAATAGCATTCTCATACATACATACCCCTCCAAATGGGTTTCCATATGCATTATGGGTAATTACAAGCACAGTTCCGCTGTGGCTGTGACCCCTCCAATATTACCTAATCCCTTAACAAACCCCTCCTGTCTTAATTTCTGTTATGTATTTGCATCTTGACCCTGTAAAAATCTATCTTGCTTTCTCTGAAGTTGCTGGTTCCTCTTGGAAATTATTCCTCTTCATGAGAGGCAAATTTTGAAAGAATCTCAAAAAATCCATTGGGGGGGGGAGTGTGTATGTACATGCTGTTTGGGCATCCTGGTGGTGCTCCTTTCTGATTGGCTGAGTATTGTGGTCCTGTCTGAAACTAGAAGAATGTGGTTGGGATTGGGTACATGGACACACCTGCTGTTCTGTGAGAAATAAGAGTTCATGGACACTCCTGTTGTTCTAGTGAGCAGTGAGGCATATATGAAGAAGTTAGGATATTGAGTGGGGGCAGGGGCAGTGAGTGACTAGGCAGGGGCAATGGGCCTGCTGTTCAGTGGGACCTATAAGAAAGTTAGAAGATTGGGACTTGGGGCAGCTTTATTAGGATTCCATCACATGGTTTTCAAATCACATGACATTTGCCCTGCAAGAATGCAAACATTTGTAATATGTTGATCATGTTACACAGGTAGGAAGGTATGATTATAAGAGAATAAAATGAAGATGCTACTCTGGTGCAGTATATTGGATACAAATGAAGGTATCCTAATAAAGCTGCCCCCAGCCCCAATATTTTAACTTCTTTATGCCCGCCATTGAACAATAGACCCACTCCCCCTACCTAGCCACTCACCACTCCCCGCCCCCACATGTACAAAACAGTACATGTTTCTGACTATGTTGAGAATTGGTTTGCACTCAAATGATGAACCCCTGTGGCAGTTTGGAAACAATTTGATAACAGGTTGAGAAACTTCAAGAACACAATTGGAGCTGGAGTTTGATGAAATCACTGCATAGATCATTGTGTGCATGACCATGATGACTTCCTATAACTGCAGAAACAAACCTATAATGCTTCAAATATGCTACATGCTTTTTGTCAGAGAGGAAAAATATAATTATACCATTAAAATTTTTTAGTGTAAACTTCTTGTTATGAACTCCTATGTCCTCAAAGCACTAAATCAAAATCACTGGCCTATATGATATCACAGTTAGGTTGATTTAGAACTGACAGAATACAGATCTGAAGAAATTAATCAGCTAATGTAAACCACCTGAAAGAAACTGAAAGTCTATCCTTTCCCCTATGCTTTCAACATTCTTATTCTTTGTTTTCATGAAGCTGTCAGGATTCCCATGCTAAGACCATCTCTCTCTTTTTACTGTTCTCTTTTTATCATTAGGAGACACCCTGGTTTCCAGAGCTAAGGCCCAGCAAACAAGCTCTGTCTTGAATTTGACATAATAACATCCTTTGCACTCACCCTCTGGATGATCACAGCAACAATGAAATCCCAGAAATGTTTCAATTTAGCATCAGTGGTCTCTGAGCTCTTACATGTATGTGTAGTGTCCATATTCTCATCATGAAGCCTGCAATGAATCAAACTTGTCTCATTTTTACTGTTATCCCCTACTGTTAGGACTACAATTCACTGCATAGCCACTAGTATACAGACTGAAATTTGCCCACATTAAAGCAGGTCCCTTACTAGTGGGGGCCCCTAGTTTATCTCCTCCAATGGAATAAGGAAAGCTTTTTGCTTATGAACACTTTGATTTTATTTTGTGTTTTTATTTTTCAGAGTTAGCTGTGGTTGTGATAACCTGTATGAGCTATTTGGTATTTTTAGAGCTAACAGCAGTTAGCAGAGCAGAATCATATCTAGGCTTGCTTTAAGGAAAGATATATCATCATAATTAGAGCTTCTCCAAAGTTGAAAGGGTTGCCCCTGGAAATAGATTCTACCTCACTGGAGGTCTTCATGAAAAAGCTGCATGACTACTTGTTGGGAGCGTTGTGGAGAGTATGAGTTGGACTAATAAATGCCTCTTAGATCCTCTCTTCCTTTGAGATTCTATAATCAGACACATGTAGTCCGTGTATTCTTTGAGGATCCTTGGCCCAACTCCTATTCTAACAAGGCTAAAAAGGGGACAATTCATTTCAACCGTACCCTTAGACTAGAAACTTGATAGTTATATGAATTATATATATAGAAAATAATTAATTTCCATTGGAAGGAAAAGTGAAGAGAACCACTCAATAGCAAAAGAAGAGAATGTACATCTAAGTGAATTGAATTCAAAAAGTATGAGCCTTTAGTCCACAAAAGTTCCTGGAAGTTTATTCCAAGAAGCTTGAGGGAAAAATTGCAATTTCATTGGCATGGGTGCCCACCTACCCCTTAGTAGACAGTTCTTTATGATTTGCTGTGACCAAGAATATTCAGTCAGTCAATAAATATTTTTTTATTATTCACCTACTATGTACCAGGTACTGTGCTAAGGGCTAGAGAGATACAGAAAGGAAAAAAGACTACCCCAGTTCTTAAGGAGCTCACAGTCTAATGGGAATCTAATAACATGCAAATAACTATATCTATCTATCTGTATCTATCTATCTATCTATCTATGGAAATATAGGAGATAATCAACAGAGGGAGAGCACTAACATTAAAAGGTATTGGAAAAGGCTTTTTGTAGAAGGTAGGCCTTTAGGTGGTATTTGAGAGAAGTCAAGGAAACCAGAAGGTGGAGTTGAGATGGAAGAGAATTCTAGGGCATAGAAGATGGACAGTGAAAATACACAAGGAGGCCAGTGCCACTGGATTACAGAGTACATGGGTGTGAGTAAGGTAGAAGAAGACTGGAAAGGTGGGGTTGGAGAAGAACAAGTCATGAAGGGCTTTGAATACCAGAGGATATTACATTTGATTTTGGAGGTAATAGAGAGCCACTAGAGTCCACTGAGCAAAGGGATGAAAAGGTCAGACCCATGCTTTAGGAATGTTACTTTGATATCTGAGAGGAGGATGGATAGGAGCGAAAAGAGATCTGTGGCAGAGAGACCAACCAACAGGCTCTTGCAGTAGTCCTGGTATGAAGTGGTCATCAGCTCATAGCCAAACAAAAACAAAAAAACCTTCTCTTAACTTAGGCTAATATTCAGCTGACCAATATGCACATCCTCTTGACATGTCCACATTAAAGCCTTGACAAATTCTTTGGTCCTGATAAAGTTTGTGTTCTGCTGACATGGGCTTTGAAAACTCAAGGTCACTCCCAACATGACAATTTTACAAAATGGGTGCTGGATTGAAAGAATGAAAAAACCCGCCCAAATGACCTATTCACACTATTTACTTCTTTGTAAGTTCAACATCAAGAAATAAAAAGCATATGGTAGTATTTGATTATAAAATAGATATCTCAGCTTGAAAAAAGAGAATCAAGTGTTTTGTAAACCCAGTCTAATTTTCTTCGGATATAGACATGGGGCAGATGCTACAAGGCTAAGGACACTATTCTCTGTATTCAAGTTGAACCCTTTGGGGAAATGTATTAATAATGTCTCTAGGCCCCAAGGTACTAATTAATACACTTCTGTGACACTACACTAAATGTACCTCCCAAAATGCCTAAATTGCACACAGAAGAACCTCTTCTCTTGGCAGGATCTGCCTAATGAAATACACTCAAGGGCAGTCATTAAATAGATATTACCTCATATAAAGTGATTTCATGTGTAGGAAATTATCTTCCCCTCAGGCAACATGATCTTTCTGAGATAACATTGAATTGGATAAATCAAAGGTGACCTCTCAAAGTTTATGTTTATTTTTTAAATCCTGTGATACATATGCTTATACATACACACATATAGGTATATACACATGTGTGTATATATTAACACAATACATATTATATGTACATATATACTATATGCTGCATACTGTATATATGCTGTATACCACACACACTCACTCACACACACACACACACACACACACACACTGCTTTCTTTTCCCTCAAATTAGCTTTGTCAGAGGTGAAAGACTAAGCATAGGGCTTTTTTTGTTTGTTTTATTACTTAATTTAAAAATGTTTTATTGATGCTTTTCCACATGTATGTCACTTCTCACTATTGCCCCATCACCTGCAATAGAACTCTCTTGTTCAATGAAACAAAACAAATGGAAAAGCTGACTATGTCTAAGAGTATTTGTTTCATTCCACACCTACCAACCTTCTGCAGTCATGATTGACTTTTCTGCACCGAACTTTTCTGATGTCTTATAATGTTATTTTCCTTTGAGCTGTTATGGTCATTGTCTATATTATCCTTTTAGTTCTGCTTACTTTGTTCAGAATCAGTTCATATAACTCTACCTAAATTTCTCTGAATCTTTCATATCTGTTTTTCCTTATCAGCAGAGTAATATTCCACTATATTTGTAAACCACAGTTTGTTCAGCCTTTAATCAGTTAGCATTCCATTTTTTTCAAGTTCCTTGCTACTGTGAAAATGCTACTATGAATATTTTGTTATATATTGGACCTTTCTGTCTTTGTAATATGTATCAAAATATGCACAGTAGTATTTTCATATCAGGGTATAGGGTGTGTTCAGGGAAGACTAGTACCTCTGGTTTGATGGCTGCTGGGCCCTTTTCAGGGGTTCTACTGGTTCTACCCAACTCTCACCTATGGTTCCAAGAAACTGTAATATGCACAGTGGCCACACCCCAGTCAGCTATCTCAGCAGATGGACTAAACCAGGTTGAGGGGAACCAAGGGGTCTCAAACTCACTGGTGAATTAGGGAGGTGTCTACCCCAAGCATGTAAAGACTTCTGGCGGAATGGGTGGATGAGAACAATTTGTTCCAACAGCCACAAAGGCAGCTGAAGTAGGCATTGTGAAGTGCTTAGAGCATGGTTAGATATCAAAGATGCCAAGGTCATCTATTGCATCTTGAGCCATCATCAGTCATCTTGATTCTACCCTGCCACTGAAAAGTGATGACTTTGGAGGAGAGAGTGAGGCTGACTTTGTATAAATCTGCCTCACTTAAATCTAGTGTACACGTGTATCAAAAGACACCACCCATACCATTTTACCATTATACCTATCTCAAAGTCTTGTGGCAACAGGCAAATGAGAAAGCAGCAGGTGCAAATACATTGGGAGTTATAGTCACAATCCTGCACACAGGTGACCCAAGCCATAAGGCTGTTTCTCACTGGAAGCAGCAGTGGGATTCAGCAGTCCCCTGGGTGTATGCGCAGTCTTTTTTTTTTTTTTTGGAGGGGGGAAGGCAGGGCAACTGGGCCAAGTGACTTGCCCAAAGTCACATGGCTAGTAAGTGTCAAGTGTCTGAGACTGGACAGGAACCCAGGTCCTCCTGACTCCAGGGTTGATGCTCTATTCACTGTGTCACCTAGCCACCCCTGAGCAGTATTTTAAGGATTACATTGCTCACTTCTTGATGTGAGGAATAGGCTAGAAAAAGAACCCTAAAAATTGTCTGCTTACCCAACCCTGGCCTGATTACTGTGGCAAGAAGGAAATCCCACTGTGTGGTAAAAGCACAAAAAAATATGCAACAATGTCTGCAGAGACAATTCCACTCCCATAGACACACGGAATGTGCACACACTTACATATAGACAAAGTAAAATCCAGTAGGCCTGAAAGACGAACAGCTCTTGTAGCAAGAGAATTCAGCACATAACACATCTAAATAGTAGACCTGAGTGAAACAAAACTAGCAAATGAAGGCCAGCTTACTGAAGTTGGAGCAGGATACATGTTTTTCTGTAGTGGCCACAGTGAAGAGGAGCACCATGAATCTGGCATAGGTTTTGCAATCAAAACTAATCTAATCAACAAGCTTGTATGCCTGCCAGATTGAATAACAGGCTCATGACAATACGATTACCACTTATAGGAAAATGTCACACCACCATCATCAGTGCCTATGCTTCCACCATGACAAACTATGATGAGGTCAAAGAAAAATTTTATGAAGACCTGGAGACCCTTATCATCAATGTGCCAAAAGAAGACAAACTAATAATTCTGGGTGACTTTAATGCTAGAGAAGGCTCAGACTACCAGACTTGGCAGGGAGTCCTGGGGAGGAACTGAATTGGAAATAGCAACAGCAGTGGTCACTTACGACTGAAGACTTGCTCATCTCATGACCTTCTCTTCACTAACACTGTCTTCTGTTTACCTAAACACAATAAAACTTTGTGGATGCAACCTCACAACAAACATTTAAATAGACTATGTGATTGTAAGGAGAAGAGACAGACAAGATGTGAGAGTGACAAAGGCAATGTGTGATGCAGAGTGCTGTACTGATAATAGACTTATCTTTTCCAAGTTAAATATCCACATTCAACAAAAGCAGCATCCCCAAGGCAAAATTACTACCAGAAGAATTAATGCCAACTAATTTGAGCTCTTCTCTGAGTGGGAACAGTTTGTTGCTAACTTGGAGGGAAAGTTGAACCAACAGTTGGCAACAGCGGAGTAGAAAAGGAGTGAACAGTTTTCAGAAATTTGGTATATAGCACTGCATTTGCTCACCTGGGTCAGAACACTCACAAACACCAAGACTGGTTTGATGAAAATGATGGGAAAATTCAGAAGCTGCTAAATGAAAAATGAGAACTCCACAGGGTTTACCAGCAGGATAGTTCATCCATCTCTAAGAAGGAAGCATTTAATTCTATTAAAAGTAAAGTACAAGCAAAGCTTAGAGAGATGCAAGACTCTTGGCTTAGTGAGAAGGCAGATAAAATTCAGTTTTATGCTAATAGTAACAATCCAAAGCACTTTTATGATGCCCTAAAGACTATTTATGGGCCAAAGACCTATGGTGCCTCACAACTACTCAGTGTTGATGGAGCCACATTGATTAGTGATAAGGATATGATCTAGAGAGATGGGCTGAACACTCCCATAGTGTTCTCAACAGACCATCATAAATCAATGCTGAGGCCATTGACTGTTTACCTCAGGTCAAAGTCAATCCCTCCATAGCTGTAGCTTGAACTGAAGGAGAGGTTTTGAATGCCATTAGGCTGCTTTCCTGTGGCAAAGCACCTAGTGCTGATTCTTTTCCAGCTGAGATTTACAAGATAGGGGGGTCCATTGCTCCTACAAAAGCTGACTGACATTTTCCAGGTTATATGGCAAGAGGAGGTTATTCCCCAGCAGTTCAAGGATGCCTCCACTGTCCATCTCTATAAAGGTAAAGGAAATAGATTGTCCTGTGACAATCATGGAGCCGGAGAGGGGGGAGGGGCTCTCTCTTAGTCATTGCTGGCAAGATTATTGACATAGTCCTCCTTAAATAGGTTGATCCTTCATCTGGAAGATGGTCATCTTCCTGAGAGCCAGTGTGGCTTCAGAAACGGTCAAGGAACAGTCAATGTGGTGTTTACTGCCCAACAACTCCAGGACAAATGCCAGGAGCAGAGCAAAGGTCTATACACAATGTTTGTAGATCTCACCAAGGCCTTTGATGGGGGCAAGTCATGAAGCTTTATGGAAAATTATGTCAAAATTTGGTCATCTGGAGGAGTTCATCAGCATTGTATGTCAATTTCATGACGGCATGCTTGCTCAGGTTCTAGATAATGGACAATGCTCTCTTGCCTTACCAGTCACCAATAGAGGGAAACAAGACTATGTGCTTGCTCCCATGCTTTTTAATATGATGTTTTCAACTGTGTTATCAAATGCTTTCAATGAGGATGAACATGGCATCAGGATCAGCTACTGCACTGAAGGTAAATTTTTCAACTTGAAAAGGCTACAAGCCAAGACCAAAGTGGAGGGAGTGTTGGTGTATGATTTTCTGTTTGCAGATGATTGTGCACTCAATGCAGACTCTGAAGCTAAAATGCAACAAAGTATGGATCGATTTTCTGTTGCTTGTGCTAATTTTGGCCTTACAATTAACACCAAGAAAACATAAGTGCCCCATCAGCCACCACCACAACATCCATACATGGAACCATCAGTTACAGCAAATGGAGAAGTTTTGAATGCCGTGGATAAGTTCACTTACCTTGGCAGTATATCTTTTAGGGATGTACACATTGATAATGAGGTTGACAGACGCATTGTCAGAGCTGGTTCAGTGTTTGGGAGGCTCCAAAGGAAAGTGGAGAGAAGTATTAGACTGACTATCAAAGTGAAGGTCTACAGAGCCTTCTGCTGACCTCATTTTGTATGCCTGTGAAATCTGGACAGTATTCCAGCACCATGCCAGAAAACTGAGCTTCTTCCATTTGAATTGTCTTAGGATGATTCTGAGGATAAGGTACCAGACACTGAGGTCCTTACTCGAACTAAACTGCCAAGCATTTGGACTCTACTTCAGAGAGTGCAACTTGTATGGGCTGGCCATGTTATGCAAATGCAAAACATATGCTTGCCAAAAAGACTGTTCTATGGAGAATTCTCACAGGGCAAATGTTCAAATGGTGGTCAGAAGTTATACAAGGACACTCTCAAGGTCTTTTTCAAGAATTTTGGAATTGATTGTGTGACACAGGAGACACTGGCAGAGGACTGCTCAGCATGGTGTGCCCACATCAGAGAAGGTGCTATGCTCTATGAGCAAAGCAGAATTGAAACAGCTCAAAGGAAACATGGGATGTACAAATTTAGAGAATCCATGCCAAATGTTCACAGGGAGTAATTGTGCCTGACCTATGGTAGAGCATTCCAAGCTCCTATTGGTCTGATCAGCCACAGGCAGACACATTGAAACTTAACTCTAGCATAGTGATGCCATTTTGGTCCTCTTTGAGAACAAAACACAAACAACCAAGCAACCAACAAAACCTTTATATCTGTCTTTGACTGCCTTGGGGCAAATACCTATTAATGATATTGCTAAACTAAAGGGTATGAACAATTTGGTTGCCTTTTCCACTGGTTCTTACTTATTTTAACCAAATACTGAATAAATATGGTGAATAATGCTATATAATATGACTCAAAATCTGAAAGTTTTATGCCCCCTTCATTACTACATTTTCATTTTCTCATTGAGATTACTAACCTGTAATTTCTTCAGATGAATTTCATTATTATTTTGTCTAATTCTATAAATCAATCCCTTGATAATTTGCCTGGTATTGCACTAAAATCTGTAAATTAATTTAGGTAGTATGTCTTTTTTTTTGGTAGTCATGAACCAATTATGAACAATGATTATATCTCTGGTATTCTTTTTTTTTCTATAGAGTGTTTTGATTTTGTGCTTATGTAAGTCCTGAGGAAGTCTTAGTAGGATAATACTCAGATATATGGATTTATAATTATTTTGAATGGAATTTTGCTGTCTCCTACTAGACTTTGTTAGTGTAATGGGAATGCAAATTTAAAGATCTTCCCTGCCCCTAGGCCCTTTGATAGGCTTAAGAGACTCTGAGAACCTTCCTTGATTTGAAAATATACTCTGCCTCCTAAGAGGCTGAATGTGGTCACATGGAGCCTGTGGCAGGAGGCTTGGTTTTCAGGAATGCCCACACCTTGATGCTGTGTGATTGGGCAGTGGGTCAAGAGGGTGGTTGCATTCTCTGACCCAGGAGAAGGCTATATAATCCCTGATGTGAGGCTTTGTTTTTGGGCTCACTTTGAGAAGTGTTCTGTGATTTGATCAGATATGACTCTGGGAAGCCGTTGTTGAGAGCCCCCCAGCTTTGAAAAACCCAGATGTTGATTTGGTATGGATGTAATGGTTGGACAGTTTGGAAACCTGTCTATTTGATCTGTTTCTCTGTCTTGATAATTCTGTCTGTATAGTCTGAAGTTCAGGGTGCTGACCTTTTTCCCTTGAAGGTAAACGATATATATTTGACTGATTAAAGTAAGCTTGTTAACCCATTTTGAGTTGTTTTCCTTTAGCAAAGCAGATCTAAGAACCTGTGTTGGCAGCCACCCTGGGGACACTGGGGTGCTTGCTGCTACAGTTAGTAATATAAAGAAAGGCAGATGATATGTGTGGGCTAATTTTGTATCCTTTATAGAAGTTATCTCATATTTTAAATAATTGTTTTCATTAAATCTCTAGGATTCTTTAAATAAACCACAATATCATCTATATACAGAGATAATTTTTCTTATTCCTTGCCTATTAT
This sequence comes from Petaurus breviceps papuanus, assembly GCF_028583685.1. Lineage (NCBI taxonomy): Eukaryota > Metazoa > Chordata > Mammalia > Diprotodontia > Petauridae > Petaurus > Petaurus breviceps. The sequence continues at coordinate 9,757,213 of NW_027187419.1, read as the reverse complement.
TTTCTTTTTTCTGTCCCATAATCTTAGCCAGAATTTTTAATACTATATTAAATAATCATTAGACATCCTTACTTTACTTCCCTGATCTTACTGGGAAAGCTAGTATTAAACTCATCCAATTCTAAAAAACACTTTATATATTTATTGAATTATAATTTATTTCTCACATGAATATCCTATTCCAATGGTATCTAATATTACATTACATATGATGTTTACCATGACAGATTATGTTTACCTTTATCTTCTAGCATATCACAACCATTAGTAATGTCTCAGTCCTCACCTTGCAAGAGTCTACCATCCTGCCCCCTAAAGGCTTGAGATCCTTTAGAGGAGGCCCATAAATTGTAGACATACCTAGAATCCTATTACTGGCTACTAGTGATTATTTTAGGATCATTTAAATCCTAACTGCTCCAACAAATCCCATTAGATAAGGCATATGGATGACATAAGTACCAATCAGCCCATAACATAGCATAACTGGTTTTGACTGACATGGGAGAAGATTTGGGAGGGAGGATATTTTTTTAACTGAGTGAGTACCTGACAACTCCCATAACATTCAAGTACAGCATTGCAATGCTAGCCAAAAACCTCACATGTATTAAGTAGAAATATTAAAGTGAATGATCTATAGACATATAATTAAATCATATAATTACATATGCATTTCATAGGATATTACATCATGTATGTATATATATTTACAGATATATGTGTGTATTATATATACATGTATGTATATATAATACACACACATAAAATTTAATTCTAACTAGCATTTAAGAATGCTAGTTTTGGGCCTTAAATAGAAGATACTTTTGATTATGTTTAAGAACCTTTTATCCTTATGTTTTTTAGTGCTCTCTAGCATGAAGAAGTGCTATATTTTGTCAAAGTCATTTTCTGAGTCTGTTGATATAATCATATAATTATTATTTTTGCTACTGTGACATGGGTGAAGTATTCTATGGAGACCATTCCTTGGAGCATGCACATAGATTCCCTACCTTGTTTCAATCCATAATGCAAAACCCTGATTAATGAGAGGGAGTTGCCTATTTCTTGCCATTCATAACTGAGGGATTTGCATTTTACAGTGATGAGAACCCCATCTTAGGCACTGAGCTAAAAGAACTGATGATATAGTGATTATATAAAAAGAAGACAGTGGGTTTTTGAAGCTCTTTCCTTTGTGGCACCCAATGAGTTAGGATTGTTTTAAGCTGCATACTGAGAGTTGGGGACAGGGGGAAGAGAAGAGGTGGAGAGTCAACTACTTCTCTTCCCTTCCCCCATACCCCACTAATTTGGTTGGACCATATGGCAGCTTTAGCCCATGCCCTTATTAGGTAATTTATAGCTGCCATATGCTTTCAGTAAATCCCAAGATATCTCAGTATATCCACCTAGCCGCCCATGGAGTTTTCTTAGCAAAGATACTGGAGTGGTTTGGAAATTCCTTCTCCAACTCATTTTACATATGAGGAAACTGAGGCAAACAGGATTAACTGACTTGCCCAGGATCACTCAGCTAGTAAGTGTCTGAGACCAGATTTGAACTCAGGATGAAGAGTCTTCCTGATCTTAGGCCTGGCACTCTACATAGTGAGCCGCCTACCTGCCCCTGGACTACTGTATTCATTTGTTTGTTTAGCTAGTCTGTTCCACTGAGCTACTTTTTTTATTTTTAAAGTAGGATCACATAGTGGTGATCACTATCATTTTATAATGTAATTTGAGATCTAGTCATGGTTTTTCATTTCTGCTTTTGTTCATTATTTTCCTTGAGATGTTGAAATTTTTTTCCCTCCAAATGAATCATATTAATATTTTATATAGTTGTACAATGTTAGTTTAGTATAGCACAAAATCTTGAAATTAATTTAGGTAGGTGATCTTCATTAAGTTTGTATAGCCTTTCCATTTATAGTAAATATCTCCCTTTTTACTTGTCTTTTTATCTGTATAGAGATTTTTAAATTCATAATTATATAAGTACAGAGGCTATCTTGGTAGGTTAACAATTCCCTCTGTTATATGTTTTATAGTTATTTTGAATGAATTTGAATGGAATTTCTCTTTCCATATTTTCCTCCTGGTTCTTTTGTAAAGAAATACTGATGATTTTAATGGATTTATTTTGTATCCTGATACTTTTATTGAAACTAGTCATTATCCTTATTAATAGTAGCAGATTTTCTGAGGTTTTCTATATAATCCACTATGTCATCTGAAAATTGGCATAACTTTTCTGATGTTTACATATGTCATTAATTTTTCTCTCATTTTATGACTAGCATTTCTAGGACAATATAAAATCATTGTGGGGATAAGGATAACCTTATTTTACCCCATAGTTGTTGAGAAAATTTCTAGCTTTTCCCCAGTTATGATAACACTTGCTTTTAGAGCAATACTTTTGATCATATTAAAGAAGGACCTTCCATGCCTATGTTTTATGTGGTTTTTAATGTCAGTAAGGGTGATATTATTTCCAAAGGCTTTCCCCCCTATGTTTATTGAGATATTCATATTGTTTTTGTTTTTATATATGATTATGCTAATTATTTTACTAAAGGAATTTAAATAGAACCAAACCATGATAAGAATAGTATTTTAGGAAAATTGAGTATTAATGTGATAGATGAATAAGTATAAATTTTACTAAAATTGTATCTTGTCCTGGTCCCCCTTCTACCACCCTTCCCCCCACCCAAGGTTGCACAATAAATAAGTTTAAGTAGCTAATATAATGCTTCTCAGGGACTTCAGAGACAGGGGGTTACTGGACCCCTGCCCAGCCCAACTCTGTCCCATCACATCAGCCTAGGTACTCAGGATTCTGGAATTGTCTAGGGCAAATGGCACCAAATCATATGGTTCTTCTCTCTCTGTTATTTCAGAGCTCATAAGAGCATTCTGAATAACTAATGGGTTATATCAGCATCTAGGAAGGAAGGGAAGAAAGAAGAAAAGGAAGAAGAAAAGAAGGAAGGTAAAGGGAGAGAAAAGGGGAGATGAGTAGGAAATATTTAATAAGCACATACTATGCATCAGGCACCATGCTAAGCATTTTACAATGATTCTCTCATTTGATCCTCACAGCAACCCTGGAGGGCAGCTGGTGAGTGTCCGAGGTTTCATTTGGACTCTCAGTCCAGTGCTCCATCCGTTGCACCATACAATTATGCTGGGCTAATGTAACAATAGTTGGAAGTAAGATTGCAAAGGGGAACATAGAAGCCACTTAAAAACTGTCCCATAAATTAAAGGAGTATAACATTTATTTGCAAATTGTCTTGTGAATTAGGGGAGCATAGGAGCCACTGGAAACTGTATCATAAATTAACTAAGACCACATCTTGAAATTATGTACTAAATTAGAAGAAACCACTGGGCCCCTTTGTAATGGGTGCTTGGTTCTGCTAATTCCCCTTGGTCTATAAGCTTTAGATAAGCTTCAGCTATGTGCAGTAATATCAGCAAAACACCAACTACTTAACTTAATCTAATATATTGCTTATAACATAATATATATGAATTATATATTATATAATATATATTATATAATATATACATTATAAAATATATAAAATATAATTTTGAGATGATTTGTATATGTTAGGGAACAAAACTTAAGGTAGCATGGACAAGTGTCAATTTATCCCTCACCATTAAAACTCTATAAAAATGGGACCCTAAGTTCCTACTCCTTCCCCAGCACTCTGATATTTGCTATAGATCCATGCTGCCTAAGTGCTCACAACTCCAATCCAAGGTTAAGTGGCTCTCTGTGCCCCTTCCCCTTCCCATTCTCTTCCCCCTTCCTGCTATTCCCTGTCCTCATGCCATCTGCCTCTGTATACTACCCCTGCATGTGCCATTTGTCTCTGCACTTTTTGTGCCTGTTGCCCCTGTACTCTCTGTGCTTTATTAATGTATGGTTGAAGCATCACTCCCCACTTGCTTGACATCATGGTTTTTCCCAGCAAGTATCTAAAAAACCAGGTGTACTTGCCATTTCTTGACCCATAAAGTGGGAGCACCAGTACTGAGAGTATAGTTTACTTGTAGCTGCACTGAAACTTGAATGAATGGGGTGAAATGAATTAATGGGTAAAAAGAAAGTGAGGTGGCTCTTACAAGGGGCTATTTTACTGTTCTAGGGCTACTCTGATTTGGAGAATGGAAGGGGGGGCATATGGCAAGGTGGCAAGAAAGAAGTGGAAGTGAAATTATACTTTTGTCTACCCATGCAAAGCAGTTTATATTTTTATCTTGTAGAATCTTTGAGTTGGAAGGGATCTCAGAAACTGTTTAGCCCAACCAGAAAAGAAATTCACTCCTTCATATTCCTAATAAGTGTTCATCTAATCTTGAGAAGTCCCCATCACCTCCTGAGGCAGCACATTCCACTCTTGAACAGATCCAATTATCAAATCTGACTGCCCCTCTGTAATTTGCATCCATTATTCCTTGTTTTCCTCTGGGGTAAAGCAAAACAAATCTATTCCTTCTCTGTGACAGCCCTTCAAATGCTTGAAGACAAGATTTACAAAGTGCTTTTTCTCACTAATAACCCTGTGAGGTGAGTATTTGGTCTTATTTTGCAGATGAGAAAACTGAATCTTGGAGAACTTAAATGACTATATCCAACTCACAAAGTTAGTAAATGAAGCCAAGACTCTATAGAACTAAGGTCTTCTAAGCCCAAGATCAGTGCTATTTCAATATTTCAATACATCACTATGCTGATATCAGTATATCAGTACACTGCCTCCAGGTCACAAATTGGCAGCTGAGTCTGAGAAGTGCAGGGGCATGTCATCTGAACATGCAAGGACTTTAGAACACTCCTATAGCAATAGGGACACATCATCCGTCAGGGGACATGACCAAATCTTGATAGGGCTCTCAGATCACATCAAAATGTTCTCAAAGTCATAGCCCATGGTAGCGGTAGCAGCCAAATGTTATACCAATGTACAGGGTTAGGAAATGGTCCGTTGGCACTCCCAAATCTTAAATATGACATAACTTTTTTTAATGTCATAAGTCATAAGAACTCACTATTTGACAAAAATTGCTGGGAAAATTGAAAAGCATTTTGACAGATAGCAGGCAGAGACTAACATCTCACACCACATACCAAGATAAGATCAACATGAATATATGATTTAGACTTTAAAGATGATATTATAAGCAAAGTAGGGGAGGCTGGAATATTTTACCTGTTAGATCTTTGGATAAGGTAAGAATTTGTGATAAAACAAGAGAGAGAATATTTTAAAAATATAAAATAAATCATTTTTATTAAATTAAATTTAAAAACATTTGCAAAAACAAAACCAATGCAGCTAAGATTAGAGGAAAGCAGGAAACTAGGAAAATTTTTACAAGCTTCTCTGATAAAGTTCTCATTTCTAAAATGTATAGAGAACTGAGTCAAATATATAAGAATATGAGTCATTCCCCAATTGGTAAATGGTCAAAGGATATGAATAGGCATTTTCAGAAGAAGAAATCAAAACTATTAATAATATACACACATACATACACACAGTTATCTATATGGCTAACTATAGAAAAATGCTCTCAATCACTATTAATTAGAGAAATGCAAATTTAAAAAAACTGTGAGGTACCATCTCACACCTATCAGATTGGCTAATATGACAGAAAAGAATAATGACAAAAATTGGAGGAGATGTTGGAAAATTGAGACACTAATGCACTGTTGGTCAATTTGTGAATTGATCCAACCATTCTGGAGAACAATTTGGAGCTAAACCCAAAGGGCTATAAAACCGTGCATACCCTTTGACTACTACTAGGCCACTACTAGAGATTAAAAAGCAAAATAGAAAAGGATCTATATATACAAAAATATTTATAGTAGTTCTTTTTGTGATGACAAAGAATTGGACAATGAGGGAATGCCCATCAATTGGAGAATGGCTGAACAAGTCAATTGTGATGGAATACTATTGTACTATTAAAAAAAATGACAAGCAGGATGTCTTAAAAAAAACATGGAAAGACTTATATGAATTGATGCAAAGTGAAGTGAATAGAACAAAAAAATTTACATGGTGGCAGCAGTTTTGTATGGAGATCAACTGTGAATGATTTAGTTACATTCAGCAATACAATCTAAGACACTTCTGAAGGACTCATGATAAAAAATGCTCTCTACCTCTAGAGTAAGAACTGATAGAGTCAGAAAGCAGATGAAAGCATACTTTTAAAATGTTCTTCATTTTTTTCTTGTTTTTTTTGTCTGTTTTCTTTTGCAACACAGCTACTATGGAAACATATTTTGTATAACTGTGCATGTATTATCCATAGCAAATTTCTTGCCTTCTCAAGGAAGGGGGAGCAGAGGACAGGAGAGAATTTTGAACTCAAAATTTTTGAAAAATGAATGTTAAAAATTGTTTTCACATGACAAAATAAAAACCCTGAAGTTCTACTTTTTGAATTGGCTACAGTTTTCCAAATCCAGCCTTGTTTGGGGAGAGAGCAAAGGAAAAATCCAACAGGAAATTGGTGAGCCAACCAATCACCACCTAAATGGTAACTGCAAAGAGATGTAGAAAAAATATTTTAAGTGTTTAAAGATATCATGGAGCCAAACCATATGGGGGAAACATTCCATGAGCTTTTTTTTCTTTTGGTAGAGGCATTCAATTTTAATGGGGGGGGGGGAGCTTTTGGGGAAGGGAAACTACCCAAGTTAGCATAGTTCATACTTCACAATTCATTCAAAACTTCCAAATGTGTTATATGTTCTAACTTGTAGTAATACTTAAAAGTGGTTAGCCATTACTATTTACTTTTCTTGAAAAACCATTAGGTCCACCAGGACTGCCGCCCTCCCATTCCAATGATATCCTGTCCAAGGCATTTATTATTCCTCATTTCTTCCTTTTTAATCTTCCTCCCCACCACAACTGACCTTTAATTATTCTCATTTTTTATGTTTAAGGCTTTCACACATTTTACATTCTGCTGTCCACCGTCCTGTATTCTATTGTTCTTTGCCCACTCCCACTTCTTTCTGTTGCTCCTGCTCCTGACTGGTGTCTTTTATATGCCCTCCTTTTCTTCAGCCTCTTTGATGACTGGATTTTTTCTAGCATATCCCAAGCCAATCATGAAAAATGGACAAACAGCAAAAGAAAGTGTGTGGCTACTTGGCTCAATAGCTATTTGGTTTTTCATCCCGAAATGTAGTTTATTTTGTTTTTCCGATTTGTTTCACCTGAGCAATGTGAAACAGAATCTGATGTGGAATATGCGGGGAGGGAAGCCCCCTTAGGTGTTTAGTGTTAGACTCATACCCAGTACTGGAGGTCTAGAGTATCCTTTCTTATTATTGGAATCCTTTCTCACTTTCTCTAAAAATTTTCATTCTTACCAGCATGTCATTCCCCCCATCACTGTGTGCTGGCCACCCACACCTCCCTCCCCCATGTCTTCTCTTAATTTGTAAATTCTTAAAAACCAGAGACCTGGATTTCAAGCCCACTAAGGGCACTACTCAATCCAATTCAATGTTGTTTTCCCAGGAACTATGCTAAACTCAGGGGATACAAAAAGAGGCAAAGTCACCCCCTCCCTACCCTCAAGAAATTTACAATCTAATGGTTTTCTAAAGAATATTTGAAGGAGAAAAGAAAGAAGGAGCTATGGGAAAAAGAAAGACTGAAAATTAGGTGGAGGGAGATGATCTAATGTGCAAGTTGAGACAATAGACTCTAGTAGAAGGCACATGAAAGAGAGGAAGGAGGAGGGGTAGGGGAAGGAGAACGGGGAAAGAAAAGGAGGGAAGGAAAAGAAAAGAAAAAGGAGGAATTAGAAGGTGGCAAAGAGGAAAGAGGATGAGTCAGGTGCTGAACTCCTTGAGCAAAGTAAAGGATGACTTGGAGTAAAGGGCAACAGATAATAGCCACCAGGGTCTGGATAAGGTGATAAATTTGGATGGAATGAACATCAAAACAAGAGATTCACTGACCTAAGGTTCTAGAACGACAGTCTAAAAGTGACAGTGAGAAGCAGGAAGTATGCCATGTTTTAGGAAGGCAATCATCAAATTGGAGCACATCCAAAGGAAGGCTTCTAGGATTGTGAAAGGAGTAGAAACCATATCATGCAAAGATTGAGCAGACCCAAATAGATAGTAACAATAATATTGTTTTAACAACAACTTTGAACAACCAAGTAATTTTGATTATTATAAATATCCAAATTAACTACAAAGGACAGACACTATCTACAATGAAGGAAGACACTATCTGCATCAGAGAAAGAACTGATAAATTAGAGTATGTATAGGATTGGTTTTACAAAGATGCATATTTGCATATTATCTAATGGTAGCCATTTCTATGGGGGTGGGGAAGGTAAATAACAAAAAGCTTTCATGATGACCTTATTATATATTTAAAAGAAATAGCAAATAGTATATAATAGATTGGTAGTTTCATGTATAATACTCTTTTTTTCTATTCTACTATGTTATAGAAATGTTTGCTTCATTTCTTAAGTTCAGAATAAAATCAATAAAATATTTTGAAAAAAGATTGATTGAAGGAAAGGAGATGATTAGCCAGGAAAATGGAAGACAGAGAAAACATGAGTGTTGTATTTAAGAATTTGAAGGACTGAAACTAGGAGCAATAAAGAGATACTATAAAACAAAACCCTGGAAGAAGAAATAGTAAGATGATATCCCACTTAAAATAACAGTAGAGGGTAGAGTTCTGGGAAGATGGAGGACTAGGTCAGAAAATTCCAAGTTCTCAAGATTTTCACCCATAAAAGAGTTAAAATAACACTTTAGAGGGAACAAAGTGTGGGTGGAGATAAGAACAGGGGCATTAACAGGGTCCTTCAGGAACAATTTGAGAAGAAAAGAAGGAAAATCCAAGGAGGAGGTGTGATCCTTGTGAAGAGAAAACACCTCCAGGCTAGGTTCAGGTTAAACAGCAACTGGCTAGTCTCTTAAACAACAAGCAGCAAGCCTTGGGATTAGTTGGTTTGAGAGGCTGCCTAGGCCCCAACCATTGGAACTTTTACCCCCAGGATAGCAAAGGGAGTTAACTATCTGAGCCCAGGAAGATCTAGAGAACCTTTGCTGTCCAGAAATGCCAGAATCAGCTGTGCTGCAAAGAGTTACTGGGGCAAGAAGGAACCAGCACATGCCTGATGAGTGTAGAAGCACTGGGGCAGAAAACCCCTAGCTGTGGGCACTTATAGGAGGTTGGGGGTTTGGTTTTGGTTCCAGGCTAGAGAGGCTATTTCCCATACCCCAGGGCTACAGGTGATTACAGATAATTAAGATATTATCACAAAAAATGCACAGGCAAAGAAGAAAGAATCCAACCAAAGAAAACTATTTTGGGAATAGAGATGACCAGGGTTCATCTTCAGAAGAGGATATTGAAGTAAAGAAACCCCAAAGAGTAATGTCAAATAGTCACCTGCCCAAAAAGAATTCATAGAAGATCTTTAAAAAGACTTAAAAAAAGTCAAATGGCAGAGATAGAGGAAAAACAAAAACAGAAAATAAGAAGAGTAGACAGGAAATTTAACCTATTAGAAAAAGAGATCCAGAATCTTAAGGAAGAAAATGACATGTTGACAATTAGAATTGGGTAAAGTGAAGCCAGTAAAAGTATAAGAGATCAAGAAATAATTAAACAAAATAAAAATAATGAAAAAATAGAAGAGAAAGTGAAACATCTTGTAAGAAAAACAATAGATTTGGAGAATAGGTCAAGAAAAGAAAACTTAAAAATAATTGGACTAACTGAAAGTTACAATCAAAAAAAGAATCCTGTTACAATAATACAAGAAATAATAAAAATTGTCCTGAAGCATTGGAACAAGGGGGAAAGTAGAAATAGAAAAAATCCATCAATCACCAATTAAAAGAGATCCTGTGAGGAAAACTCATAGGAATATCATAGTCAAATTCCAAAACCCCCAGCTCAAGGAAAAAATATTAAAAACATCAAGATTAAAACAATTTAAATATAATGGTGCCACAATTAGAATTACGCAAGACCTAGCAACAGAGACATTAAAGAACTGCAGGTCTTGGAACACAACATATAAAAGAGCAAAAGAACTGGGGCTCCAGTCAAGAATATCATAAATATCATACCCTGAAAAGTTAAATATTATCCTGAATGAAAAAAATAGATATTTGATAAACTCTCAGACTTTCAAGACTTTGTTAAAAAAAAATCCTGAACTTAATAGAAGATTCAACATATAAGAACCAAGAGAAATATAAAACATATTACAAAGACTGATTATAGGGGACCCATAAGGACATACTGTTTACTTTTCATATATGTAAAATGTAAAATGGATGTCTAAGATTCTTATCAATAATTGGGTAGCTCATAAGAAAGATTGCGGTAAACCTGAGAATGATATGAATTTTAAAAGTAACACCATTTAGGAACAGATTAAAAAGTACTTGTTTGAGGTGCAAAAGGAAGAATTGATACAGAGCAATTAAATGGGGGAGGAGGGCTGGTAGTTCTTGTAACCCACTTTCATTGGAAATAGGTTTAAGAGGGAACAATACATATATATTTAGAAGAGTATAAAAGTCTTCTAAATTCAGAAGAAATGAACCAGTAGGGGCATAGGGAGGAGAGAGAGGACAAGGGAAGGATCTTTAGAGGGGAGGGTGAGGGAATAGGTAGAATAGGGGTATAGAAGGGTGTTTAGATTTATGGGAATGGGAGGATAGGGGAGGGATCCTCGGTGGGGGGTTAGGCAAGTTATAGGAGGGCAAGGTAGTGGGTAGAAGTAAAGTAGAGGAGGCAGGAGGTATAGGAAATGAAACATAATCATACATAAAAGACAAAGATCAGGAGTAGAATAGGCTTGGGAAAGTACATGTCTATATATGTATGTATGTATTTGTCTATAGCTTTAGAGAAAACATATCTAAACTTTATTGTAGCTTTCTGGGGGGAAATTGGGGGGTAGGGAACAAAAAGAACAAAGTATAAAAATGCACAGCAGAGAACAAAAGAAAACTCACAAGGAAGCAAAGATGGACACTTCTCAACACAAGTATTTATCATACAGTCTTTCTGGAAATGAAAATTTATTGCTATATATTTTTAATCCTCTCATGTCCTGTGATGCACATGACATGTTTTTTTTTTCTTTCTAACTTTGTATTTAAATTCCAGTGTTTAATTTTATGTCATGTTTTTGTTTATTTTCTCTATTCTGTATTTGTGTTCTGGTGTTTGAGTCTAAAATAAAATTTTGAAAAACAAAAATAAAATAATGCCAGACCATATAAAATACCCAGGAGTATCCCTGCCAAAACAAACCCATAGTCTATATAAATAAAATTATTTTTAAAAAATGTTATACAAATAAAAGATTTAAATAATTGGGGAAAGATTAATTGTTCATGGGTAGACAGGACCAATATAAAGAAATGACAATTTTGCCTAAACTAACTTATATATTCAATGCCATCCCAATTAAATTACTAAAAAAATTAAATGTTAGAAAGTTTTGCTCACATTTGACTGATGTGAGGGATTTCTGTGTCCATTCCAACTCTGATATTCTGTGATCCTGTCACCTTGGGAGAGTCATTTCCCCTCTAAGCCTCACTTTTCTTATCTATAAAATGAAGAGATCGGATTAGATATTAAGTAATTCTCCTTAAACCTCCCAAATTCTTTGCTATTTCTATGATCATGTTCCTTTTCTTTTTTGTTAATCAACCCAATTGTAACCCCTTATAGGTACTTAATCAATCTGTGATTTTGATGGTGTTAGTGGTGGTCGTGGTGGTGATGATGATGATGATGATGATGATGATGATGATGATGACAATATATTAGGATGAAATTACTTTAGTCATGTTTCAGTACATCCGAACCCTTGGCTGAATCAAGGTACAATTCAAATTCAAAGAATGGTTGGTGGAAATGAAGAGACAACATGACAGTGTGTCCCCAAGAGAATTCATTTATTGTGGAAACTGGGGAGTTTCTGGGAACTTACACCTCTGAGTCCATAATGAAAGATGCCTGACAGGTCGTCATTGCTTCCATAAGTGATTTTAAAATGATCTGGCTACCTCCTTCTCCTGTATCATCCTTAATACTTTATAATTACCTTTTGACCTTTACTGACTCTGACAGTTGTGAGAGTTTAAAAAAAAAAAAAGGATTCCAGAATATTGCCATTATGCAGTTGCCTAGAAACATGGCCTAAAATACATCTGGCTTTAATAGAGAAGCTAAAACGAGCTTCTCTTTTCCTGGCATTGTCTCATTTTTTTTTTTGTGTGTCAACTGTGGATCACAATAGAATTTCTCACTAATATGTTCAGAAGTGTCTAAAACGAAGTCACCCAGCCTAAAGAGCATTCTCCATCATGGGGAGCTTTAACAATACTAACTCTGTATTATGAAACCTAATCCCTAACCCATGAATGCACAGCACATATGGAATCTTGTATTGTCCAATCACTCATCACATTTTCTGCATGGAGACTTTGGCCAAAGTTCCTCAGAGAGAATTCTGGGAGGAAAACTTTTGCTGTCCAACAAATATGACACTATTAAGGCTTGCTTTGCAAACAGACACAAAAGGATCTCCTGCTCCATGAAATCATTTAGAGACCTGTAACTTTCATGCATATTACTTCTTTTTATTAATTACTCTTTCCTTTCTCCTCTCCCTGCTTCCTATGTCATTAGTACAAATGACTATCAATCTATAGCCAATCCTCACAACTCTTCCATTAAAAAAAAATTCCTTGGAAACTTAACCAAAAAAGAAGGAAGAGGCAGGACTTGCTCCTTTTAGATTTACTTAATTTCCATAACTGGCATGGGGGTATGTATCTATTGTCATGAATGTTCTAGGTAGTGGTGGTCAGAGTTAACTAAGCCAGTGAGAAGGGAAGAAATAGAAGTCATAGATAATAACATTATTTAATTAGACCTTAAAAGGCTGCCCAGGGTATCTAGTTCAATCTCTACAGCAAATTGAGGCTCAGAAAGTTTAAGTGACTTGCCTAGTGTCATACATGTAATAGATCATAGAGACAGAATTTGAACTCAGACACTCTGATTCCAAATCCAGTGCTAATTCCAACTATTCCAGAAACACTAATTCTAATTCCAAATTTTCCCTTTATGTGAAAAAAAAGTGGGGAATCTGTCATTTATTTTTAAATCTGACTAATTTTATCATTTTAAATCATCAAATTTATTTTATCATTTTAAATCATCAAAAATTTTTGGACAAGGATACTTCTTATAGAAGCACTGAAATCCTGAGATAGGGCCTTTGTCTGAGATACCATAGAAGTGTTTATACAATTCTAAAGGGTGATTTGACATCCAGATGTTTGGAGTCAAAGGTGTCAAACAGCTAAAAGGTTCCAACCTTGAGTTGTTTGGCATCATGTAAGGCTAACATCTATTTGATTGACTAAATGTTTTGAGTTTTTTTTTACATAGATATGCATCTTTTAGAAACTAGATTTTGACTAAGGCAGAATACAAAGAAAAATTACCAGTTTAAAAAACACAGGATTGCAAATGACTAGCCTTGCCCAAAGATTTCTTTCATTAATTGGAAAAACTAGCACTTTTTAAAAGTAACAAACAAAACTGAAAGTGATTGGGTTGGGCTAGATGTCCCATGGACCTCCATGAAATCCTTTCCAGTGTTTCTGTGACATTCAGAATGAGATTACCCCCTAAGAAAAATACATGAAGCAGATCTGAATGGTAACTGTGATCAGAGTCTGAAAAAGGAATTTGTGAGCTCCAGGCAATAATTGCCTTTCCTTTTTTTCTGTCCACTAGGGTTGAATGAATGGGGCTTTTTTCCAGGGTATTGAAATTTAGAGGACTCTGACAACACTTACATTCCCTTCAGCATGCAGAAACAACAAAGTTTAAAACTTAGCAAGAATAATTGATTAAAATGAGAAAACAACACTTGGTGCTTAGTAAGAAAGTATGCTTGTCCCATTAGATCCATACAGCCCCATCCCAGAGAAGATCCACCCTGTCCTGCTCCTTCTTGCTCCCTTCCTATCTTGCTACCAATGGCCTCCTTAGCAATGGCATCATGGTGTCCAAGAATCTCTTTTTCCCATAGGATGTGGTGAAGTGACTTTTCTTTCCCCTAACTAAATTTTTCTTTAAAAGCTGATTTGAGAGTATATATCATGCTGCTTGCCCTAGCCACCAGAATTGCAAGTTATGGCTCTCCTGCCCCCAAGAAGTTTTAAGCTTTTACTGTAATGCATATAATTTGACTTTTTACACACCAAAGATATACACACATACATATATAAAATATATTATACATATACACACATAAATATACATATATACATACACGTAGCATATATATAGCACACACATATAGAGAGAGAGCACACACACATACACACACACATATATGCTATGGACAGCAGAGATCTGGCATTAAAAATATAAACATTTGCAAAATGTAATGTTACAAAGTCTTTCACTCTTTATAAGGGATACCTCTTACATTTTTCATCTATGCTGGATGTCCTCCATGAGAGAGATAAACATCTTTAGTGAGCATCAATATCCCTGTTTTATATTGGTAGTGCCAATGCGATAGTTACAGCACCCACAATCATGATAAAGACCATGATTATCATTCCCACATGGTGCTCCATTGCAAAATATAACAAACTCTCCATATAGATGACAGAACTGAAATATGTATTTAGATACCAGAAAACCAAATCCCAACACCAGGAAACCAAGTCCATCAAAACAACATAAAAGTTAATGCACTACCACATAGCAAAAAGCCATGCCATTCTTTAGCCTTCCCACAAATTAACACAAGATCAATATTTACTCACAAATCTGACTAACTCCTTGTCTGAGCATCCTCTCTCCTACTGTCTCTCTAGCTCTCACTCCCAGCTTCCTGTGGCTCTGTTCTACCCTTCAGCAAACTCTTCCTGCCACGGGTTCCATGTGACTACATTCAGCCTATTAGGGGGCAGAGTTTACTTTCAAAGCAAGGAAGGTGTTCAAATTCCCATTAGGCCTATTAAGGATCAGGGAAGATCTTCAAATTCCCATTCCCATTACAATATTTCACTTGATATTGACTATCAGAGAATTGTGGAACAAAGTTATCACCATTATATTGGGTGCTTAATGAATATAGGAAAGATGCTTTGTTGAAAAGCCTTTAAGGCTGCATTTTACGCCTGGAATCAAATGCTTTTTTTTGTAATCAACAAACAGCAAATACAGTAAGATTTTGTATTCTCTATACATGTCAGTCAGTTGTTGTAATGGGAATAGGAATTTGAAGATCTTCCCTGCTCCTTAATAGACCCAGGGGGGAGTTTGAAGACCTCCTCTGCTTTGAAAGCAAACTCTGCCCCTTAATAGGCTGAATGTAGTCACATGGAGCCTGTGGTGGGAGGAGTTTGCTGAAAGGAAGCAGAGTCCACAGTAAGTTGGTCAGAGCCAGAGAGATGGTGGGAGAGAGAGGAGGTTGAGGCAAGGAGATAGAGAGGTTCCTGAGTAAATATTGATCTTGAATTGGCTTGTGGGAAGGCTGAAAGATGCTGTGGTTCTCAGTGTTATTATGTCTTCTGAATTTCTTTGGTACCATGATGGAATTGGCTTACTTGTTTGAGGATTCTGTTTTCTGGTGTCTAAATAAATGTTTCAGTTCTGTCCTCTGCCTGGAGAATCTGGTATATTTTGCAATCAAACATCATGCGATATTTATAGTCATGGTCTTTATTGTGATCATGGGTGCTATAAATATTGCATTGGCACTATAGT
The DNA here is from genome assembly GCF_028583685.1 of Petaurus breviceps papuanus. Taxonomy (NCBI): domain Eukaryota; kingdom Metazoa; phylum Chordata; class Mammalia; order Diprotodontia; family Petauridae; genus Petaurus; species Petaurus breviceps. Next base: position 9,741,335 of record NW_027187419.1, on the reverse strand, counting down.
TTTATGACTGTGAAGTTGTCTACTGCAGAAATTTTTTTCTTATTAAATACTGTTTGCTTCTTTCTTATATTTTTAGGATACTTTTATAAATGAAAAGATTCTTTTCATAAAGATTTTATAGAGATGAAAGGAGAAAAATGGGTCAGTAGTTATTGATGTCTTCTTAATCACATTTGGGGGGGTGACAATAAATGTGGTCTATGATTTTTTTTATTAATCATGTAATATATTTCCCCTTCCAAGCATTTGATACCTGACTCTTAATTATTTTCAAAATTGCCTCACCTCCAGCACAATTTCTTCTATTTTTTTTAACTTGATAATCTTTAGCTATTCTTCCCATAGCTACTTCCTCTTATAATATATCAGGGACCAAAATGTTTCATGCAGTGGTTATATTGTCATTGATAATGAAAACTAATTATTCTAGAAATGTTGACAGATTTCTTCCAATTTTTTTGTCTGTGTTGTCCAAATGGATATTACATCCAATTTCATAATATGCTTTTAGTATGCTTTGATTTAATTGGGTTTTATGCCAAGCTCTCTGCAGACTCATTTTTACCTTCATTGTACTCCCCTGTTTTATGAAATTATTCTATTCACAATTTTCTAGCCATCTTTTTAAGACTTTGTAAATCACTTTATATTTTTAAGTTGTTGTCATTGACTACATTATTTTTCTTCTTATCAAGGTAATCAAGTATTTCCTGAGGGCTCTTTCGACCTCCTGGTTTAGCTATTTCTTTATATCAGGTAAACTTCTAAAGAATGCTAGTAGTGCCAATAGCTTATCATTTATCCATTTCCCATTTTTTTAGGACCAATTTTTTAAAGTCATATTGGAAATTTTATAAGATTTATTCTAATTGATTTTTTCTTGGTTCTAACAAGTTAATTATCTAACTGTACTCTGGTAGCTGATTCAGAAATGACTTTCACATTTCCTATCTATGGATATAGTTGATTTAATTTTTGTGATGTTGTTTGGCATTTACCATGTATAGCATCATTGAACTCTTTTCTTGAATTAGGTAGAAAGCTTCTGAAGCTTTTGCCCACTTTTGTTTCTAATCCTGAACAAAATTTTTATATACATACACACATATACAGATATGCGTATATATGTATATGTATGTGCATATATATGTGTTACATATGTGCATGACATGTGTGTGCATGCACATACACACATGTGTCTGGTGATGATGATGGTGATTCTTTTTTTGCTTTAGGAGTGCAAAGAAACTGATTCTCCCAATTCTTTATTGTCTTATCAAGGAGAATCTATAAGTCATCTTTACTTCTACTTCAACTTTCTTCTTTTTTTAAATTTCATTTTTATAGTCAAAAATGTTATTTCAAGTCCCCACATGTGTATATGTGTATGTCTTCATATGTGATGGGGTGAAATCCAGAGAGTCAGAAGCAGAACTGGGAGAAGAATGAAGGATACATTGCCTAGGCCCTTCCTCAAAGTGAAGGTTCTGGGAAGAAATAACCAATGGGAAAAAAGGGCTACAAAGGTAGAGATGTTCTAGGGTGAGAAGGTCTAATGGGAAGAGGAGAAGATGAGGGCTATAGAAGTGGTGAGGGCTAGAAGTGACACAGTGACCTGTTTCCAGGCAAGGTGAAGCGAAATCTCATATATCAGAATCCTGGGTCTCAGGGCCAGAGTATAAGTTCCTGTAGGAGGGGATGAGGAGGATTGTCATCACCTTGCCAAGCAGCATGGTTTGGAATTGGACTGGAAGAGTCAGAGACTGGAACTAAAAATGAACTTCTTAGCTCTGCATTATTCCTTCACTTTACTCCAACCACCAGTTCTATCCTGCAGATGTGTATTACAAGGACATATCAGAACAAATCAAACACCACTATGAGATAAAGAGCTCAAATTACATGCCCCATCGACAGCAAAAGTGTCATTTTCTTATGCAAAGCTAGGCTTACATATACTAAATGTGTTTAGTAATTGAACTTTTGGTAAACTTTTAGAATAACCTAAGTCCAGAAGTAAGCTGGCTTCCAAATGGGCACATAGCTTAGAAATAAAGGATAACATCATAAATGAATTAGAGAAGCAAGGAGGAAATTACCCTTCAGATCCATGTACAGGGGACCTGCTTATAAACAATGAATAGAGACAATCACAGAAGATAAAATGGATGGTTTGGATAATAAAATTATAAGTTTTTTGCACAAACAAAACCAATAGAGTTAAAATTAGAGAGCAGATAGGTAAATGGGAAAAACGTTTTTGCAGTATGTTTCTCTTATAAAGGTCTGTATCAACAATGCAGTATTCACAATGTCTACAGTAACTATAAATATGCTGATATGGTTATTAATCACAAAATATAGCAGGTTTTCTACATGGTGGGACAAAGCTAGAACATTTATTCAAATACCAGAAAACTGAGTCCCAAAACCAGAAAGTCAAAGCCATCACAGTAGCTATAGAGTTAGCACACATAGTTAATGCAGTAAACACCCACATTCTCAAGCCTTCAAAACAAAACAGTCTTCCTCAGGCAAAGGTCCTCCTCTCCTCACTCGTGGCAACTGCTCAGTGTCCATGCAACTCACTCCCAGCAGCTCTGGCCCCCGCAGTTCTCATCCCTGGCTGTCCTCAGCAGGAGTCCTTAGCAGAAATTCTGGCTGGCTCAAAAAAAGGAGTTTGCACCAGTGCTGCCCCGTTGCTGTCGTGCTTCCAGTCACCACACTGGCTCCAGCTCAGATCTGGCTTCCTCCTGCCCCACCCCTTCCTATTACATCAGCAAGTTCAAGGGGCATGAAAGATCTTCAAATCCCATAACCATCACAAGGTCTGATAGTTACAATATATAAGGTACTGATTCAAATTGTACAAAGGCTATACTCATATAGATAAAGGACCAAAGACAATTTTCAAAGAAAAAAATCTAAGCTATCAACAAACATATGCAAAAAATTCTCCAAATCATTAATAATTGAGAGATGTACATTACATTCTCTCTGATGTGCTACTTTATACTCATTATATTGTCAAAGATGACAAAAAGAGAAATTTCAGTGTTGGAGGAGCTATGGAAGGATATGCATATTAATGCGCTAGTGATTGAGCTGTGATTTGGCCTTAACATAATGGAAAGGAAATTTAAACTATGCCCCCAAAGTTATTAAACTGTACATATTTTTTGGCCCAGTAATACTTCTACTAGGCCTATGCCCCAAAAAGATCAAAGAAAGAGGGAAGGAATACATACATACACACACACACACACACACACAATTTTATAGCAACTCTTTTTGTAGTAGAACACAACTGGACACTTAGGGGGTACCTATCATTGGGGAATGGCTAAACAAATTATAGTATATGAATGTAACAGAATATTATTATATCACAAGAAATGATAAAATGGATGCTGTCAGAAAGCTGAGAAGACTTGTATGAACTTATAAAGAGTGAAGCGAGCAGAACCAGGGGAATAATTTGTACCATAACAATATTATAAAGAAAAACAACTTTGGAAGACTTGAGATATGAGCAACACAAGAAAGATTCCAAAGGACTAACAATTGAAGCATACTATTCCCCTTTTGACAGAGAAGTGATAAGACATACATTTTTTAAAACTATAGACTATGTGGGAATATGTTTTGCTTGCCTGCACATATTTGTTACAAGAACTTTTTTTTTTTCCTGGGGGGGAGTTGGGAGAAAGAGTAGGGATACAGATGGAATAACCAACAGAAAAGAAAGAAAGAAATGAAGGCCATTGAAGCATTTTTTTTTAATGCAGAGCAAAGATCAAAAAGAAGGTCAGAAAGAAGCAAAGACAAGCAGGACAATTTTGAAAGCTGCAGGTGGAAATCAATATATATATTTATAAAGAAAAACAAGCTGTACATAATAAAGATCTCCATTTTCATTTGCAATTCTATTTTATGTATGTAGGAATGTCACTTTTATTTGGTTTTTTTAAATTCAGAATTTTTTAAAAATGTAAACTGGAAGGAGCAGCAGCAACAATTGACATTTATATGGTCTGTGATAATTTCCTAAGTTTTTACATAAATGAGGGTGGGGTGGGGAGAAGCAGCAGCCTCCATGTCTAGTACAAATAGCTGTTGCCAAGATCATGTACTTTATTCCCTAGACTAGAAGAATGGGTCGCTTTCTCCCTTAGACACAGAACACATTGGACAAATGTTATGCACAATAATTGAATATCTGATTTCCTCTGGCAATTTTCAATTTTGCATTGGCTCCATCAGAGGTCTGATTGTAACCACATGGTAGAGGTTATACACAGTGGCTTGGGATGGGGTTAAGGGAATAGAGTGTGGTCAGGAGCAAATCCACTGAGAGGAGCAAGAAGAAACAACAGTGTTCTAAAAAGAAGAGGGTAAGAAACCCCTTACTGGAAAAGTCCAATAATTGAGGAGTGGTCTTAGCCTTATGGTAAATTCAGTGAAATTACATGTAGACCTACAAGACATCACCATTAACATCAATGGAGAGTTTACAACAACACAGACTCATCAAGACAGGGCTACATTATTGGCAGTGTACACTGTTTAATGTCAGAGAAGTGTGCAGTACATTGCAAAATGGTTTCCATAATTTGGTGGGTCCCTTATCAAGAATATTTGCTTTTATAGAAAAGACTCTAAAGTCCCTTCCAGTTCTAAAGTACTTAGATGCTAAGTTAGTTTGTATTATATTTCTTGTTTATCTGTCTTCATAAATAGTGGAATCAAGTTAGAGTCATAGACTCAAAGAATTATATCAGAAGTTAGATTTGAAAGGAACTTTAAGTAAGGTTCAATAAGGATTATAGTTTTCTAGTTACTGAGTTATTTTTGGTAATGTAGAGTACAAATAATACTTTAAATACTTTCAAACAGCATGTAATATGGTCTGTACTCAATGCATTGTAATGCTCACTATGTTCTTATGAATTAAGGAGTGTAAGGGGGGGGGCAATCTCTTATATCCTCCCTTACATTTTCTTCTATGTAAGAGAAGATTCTCCAGATGTTCTTCTATATCCTCCCTTGTGTCTAGGTCACTACCTGCTCCCTTGTTTCTTCCTTAGACAGAGAAGCTTTAACGAGGCCAGACCACATTGGGGCTATTTAGGTAATTTCTTTTTTTTTTTTTTTAACTTTTTGGAGGGCAATTGGGATTAAGTGACTTGCCCCAAATCACACACCTAGTAAGTGTGTCAAGTGGCTGAGGCCAGATTTGAACTCAGGTCCTCCCCAATTTTTTTCCCCTTTTTATTTGGAGGGCAGTTGAGGTTGTGACTCGCCAGTTTTTTTTTTTTTGTTTTACGTGTCTGAGGTCAGATTTGAACTCAGGTCCTCCTGACTCCAGGGCCAGTGCTCTGTTCACTGCGCCACCTAGCTGCCCCTATTTAGGGAATTTCTACAGGACAGGGTGAGAATGGGGTGGGGAACAGAGAAAGGACTGAAGAGGATTTTGAGATTATGAGTTTAGGGGGACAGAAGAAGAAGGTGCTGTAACAACAAAAAGAAAGTTCAAACCCAAGTGGGTATTTGAGTGTAAACAATGTATATCTATGTGATAAGGGTGCACTGATCACATTTTTTTTTTTAAGCAATCGGGGTTAAGTAACTTGCTCAAGGTTACATGGCCAGTTATTTCTGGGTGTGGTGCTGAGTATCTGAGCCCGGGATTCGATCTCCAGGTCATCCCAACACTGGATCCGGTACTTTTACTCACTGAGCCACCTGGCCGCCCCTAAGCAATTGGGGTTAAGTAACTTGCTCAAGGTTACACGGCCAGGTGTTTCTGGGTGGGTGCTAAGTGTCTGAGCCCGGGATTCGATCTCCAGGTCTTCTCAACACTGGAGCCAGTGCTCTTACTTGCTGTGCTACCTGGCCGCTGCTGCTGATCACATTTTATATAGCAGGTGTATTCTTAAGGAAGTTGTATGCAAATCAAGGTTTTGCAAATTGCTTTAAGGGCATTAGGGGGAGCTCCCTATTTGAAAGAATCAGATGGTAGAGCCTTTCCTAGCATGAGTAATCCTTCTAATTTATTTGTTTTTCTAAGTATGGATTGCTATATAGAATTTTTTTGTTCATTCTGTTTTTAAAGCTGGACATGCTAGTGTTTCTATTCCCACCTCCATCATTCCTGTCACAGACCTTTAATGCCAAAATAATCTGGATTGTTTCAGCAGTTTGCTGAGGTCTTCCTGCCTTCACTTTCTCCCCCTTAATTTATCCTTTATGTTTTTGTCAACTTAATCTTCCATTTATGTAAATCTGTTCATGCTACTCTTTTGCTTAAAACAACAATGACAACAAAACTTCTATGTCTTCCAATTAACTACTGAGTAAAGTTCAAATTCTGTTACCTGTCATTTAAAGCTTTTCATTGTATTTTTTCCAGCTTTATCTCCTGCTGTTCACTACTACAGTCTTTATCTTCTAGCCTGGGGATCTCCAAACTGCTACTGCCAGTGGACCTGTTTTTGTATAATCTGGGAGCTAAGAATGGTTTCTACATTTTAAAATAAAGTTTTATCATATTTCAAAATGTAAAGATCATTCTTAACTGATAGGCCAGTCTGTACAAAAACAGGCAGTTCGTCAGATTTGGCTTGCCATCTGCTGACCCCTGTATTTAGCCCAATTACACTGTCTTCTTTTTTAACCTACTCATCCCAAATACACCCTCCACTTTCCTATTCCCATTCTTCATTCCTTTGTTCCCTATATGCGGAATGTCTTCCCTTATCCACTGTATTTATTGCATAATTATCCATTTTTTAAAAGTTTAGTTCAGATAATGTGTGCTCCATGAATCTTTCCCTCATCCTTAATTTTCTCATCTGTAAAATGAACAGTTTAGACTTGGGTGATCTCTAAGGATTGTTCCAGTTTAAATTCAGTAATCCCATGATTTCGCATTTTGTTATTATTGTTCACTTGTGTCCAACTCTCCATAACCCTGAATGGGAAAAGTGAAACTTCTTAGCCCATAAGTTTTGTGGGAGCTAGCTAGAGTTCAGCTTCCCCCTTTCCCCTTCTTCCCTCCCCACTCTTTATTGCTGCCATAACAGCATTAGGCCCTTGAGGAGTTTTCAACCTCCAGCCTTGCTGACAACCTTTTCCTCTCCCCCTCCCTTGCTTTAGCATTTGCCAAATAAGGGCACGAACAGTACCCTGGTTCCCTGCTGGCCTCCCAGCCAACGGGGAATAGTGGTGGGCTTCTTTGTTCCTTATTTTTGGGGGAGATTTTCGTGCTCAGATTGTAAGCCTGCCTCCCAGCCAATGGGAGAAAGGACAGCAGGGGGGAGGGGGCTTGACTTCATTAGTGTATAAATTCTTGTTCTGTCTTCTGTAATTTGCCTCCTCTCCCTGATCCACCATGGAAAGGACCACCCTCTTCCCTCAGGGGAAGAGAATTAAAAAACTTCCTGTTCCTTCCTCAAGATACCACTGACTTTTAATTTTTCTGGGTAGGGGATTTTTGGGGTCCCCATACCCCACCACAACCCCATTTAGGGTTTGCTTTGCAAAGATGCTGGAATGGTTTACCATTTCCTTCTCCAGCTCATTTAACAGATGAAACTAAAGCAAACAAGGTTAAATGACTTGCCCAGGGTCATGCAGCTAGTAAATGTCTAAGGCTGAATTTGAATTTGGGTCCTCCTGACTCCAGGATCAGTGCTGTATCTACTATGCCACCTAACTGCCCCTCAGTACCTAGGGCACCAAGGAGTTAATTGACTTTCCCAGGATCACACGGTCTATATGAGTCATAAATGGGATGTGAACTTAGAATTCCTAGACCATATTCCAGGATCTCTATCCAGTGTTACCAAACTGCCACTTTCAGCAGTTAGTATCAACTGAAGGTGATGAGGTTAAAGCTCTGGGAACCCCCTTGAGCTCTCCTTGAATCTTCCCACATAAGGCATTTGCCTGAGGCCATAAGCCTTTCACTGTGGCTCTGCCCAAACCTTTGTTGCTGGCTTGGCCCTCCTTTGTCCAACAACTTCCCACCTTTGGTCCTCCCAAAATATTTATACCCAAATCTGTTACACCCTAAAACTAGCCTAGCCCACCACTGTCTGTCTTCTCCAAGTAGCCTCCAGCAACTTCCCACCCTTAATCACTCATTACTGGAGTCTGACCTCATCTGACTCCTCCTGAACACCCTCCCCCAATCTCCTCCTCTAGACTACCCCTAGATTCTTCCCATAACCTTTCTGTATATGAGACCCCATCTTGCCTCCATGAAAAGGGGAAGGCCAGAGAATGATCTAGCACAGACTCACTCTGTGTTAAGCATCACAGATACCTAGGCTCCTTAAGAGTCTACCAGTAATGGCAAACTTTTAATAAACTTTGCTTTTCTTTGGCTGAGAGACTTGAGTAGAATTCATTTGACAGGACCCAGTATGTTGGTATTTTGAGGTCTTGAGCACCCCTAACCCTATACCTCATCATTTTATGTTTCTCTAAACCTCTTCCTTTTATGGTTCCCACTGCTAATCTTAAGGTCTTCTCCAGCCAGGACTGGAAGGTACATAAACCTCTCTCTCTCTCTCTCTGTCTCTCTGTCTCTCTGTCTCTGTCTCTCTGTCTCTCTCTCTCTCTCTCTCTCTCTCTCTCTCT
>NW_027187419.1:9686765-9732589 GCF_028583685.1 Petaurus breviceps papuanus | reverse complement strand
TCTCTCTCTCTCTCTCTCTCTCTCTCTCTCTCTCTCTCTCTCTCCCTATTCCCTTCTTGCTCTCCAAGGTGTTTTTTTTTGGGGAGGGGGGCAGAGCTGATCTCTAAGGTTCCATTGGGTCAGACAGCTAGGAGGCTGTCTCATACTCAGCCTGATGCTGTCAGGTTCTCTGTCCAGTTTGCTTATGTTGGAGGACATGGACCTGGGCACAGCTTCTGAAGAATGAAGGACAAAGATAGACACCTCATCGGAAGTGTAAGCCAGATTCTCTCGTTACTAGGGAACTGGGAAAACTTCAGGTACTTTTTTGTGGGTTTTTTGTCTTGTTTTGTTTTGTTTGTTTTTCGAGGCTTACTTCCAAATCTTCCTTTATGGAGGAAAGGACTTCCAGGCCCTATACCTGTATTGGGTCGATCCTTTTTAGCCCCCAAAAGTTCACCATAGTGGGTAGACTCTTAAGGAGCCTAGGTATCTGTGATGCTTACATTGAACAAGTGGGCCAGAATCATCTGACACAGAGTAAGTCTGTGCTAGGTCATTCTCTGGCCTTCCCCTTTACATGGAGGCAAGATGGGGTCTCCTATACAGAAAGGTTGTGGGAGGAATCTAGGGGTGGTCTAGAGGAAGAGTTTGGGTAGGTTCTTCAGGAGGAGTCAGATGAGGTCAGACTCCAGTAATGAGTGATTAAGGGTGGGAAGTTGCTGGAGGCTACCTGGAGATGACAGACAATGGTGGGCTAGGCAAGTTCAAGGGTATAACAGATTTGGGTATAGATATTTTAGGAGGACCAAAGGTGGGAAGTTGCTGGACAGAGGAGGGCCAAGCCAGCAACAAAGGTTTGGGCAGAGCCACAATGAAAAGCTTATGGCCTCAGGCAAATGCCTTATGAGGGAAGATTCAAAGAGAGCTCAAGGGGGTTCCCAGAGCCCTTACCTCCTCAGAGGCACCAGATCTCTTTCCTTCTCCCTTTAGGACCTGGTCCTTTCCCTCAATGTGATCCCCAATTTGTCATTCTCCAGAGATGACTCTGCAGGTAATGTGGGAGCTGGGAAAACATTGTCAATATTTAGCAAGGATGCTGTTTTATAGTTGAATAATTGCTATTCTGGGCATCCCTTTTGTTCCCCTTCAGACAACTCTGTAATTGATCAAATCAACACCCCTCTGGCACAAATGTGCATTAGCTGTTTCTAGTCATATTACACTTTTATAAAACTGCTCCCTGAAGACTGCTCAAGCATCTGCTACCACAGAGGCTTAACAAACAACTGGCCTACCATCACCTCCTCACCCTTCAAGTATTCAGCTCCCCTCCCTCCACACTAATGAGAAAAAGAACAATTCCCAAAGCATGCTACCAATGGAGATGAGAAAGGAGGACTATAAAACATCCTGTAGGCCTAATAAGGAGACAACCTAAGAGAGTCCCATTTTGATTTCTTCATTAGCCTTGGGGCAAAAAAAGACAGATAAAGATTCTGTGGACTAATTTCTTCTAGCCAGCAGCCAAGCCCTTCTCTGATAGAATCTGAATGAAAAGAGCTAAAAATAGAGATGGTAATCACATTTACATTTTTGGTTAGCAGAAATGATTTATCTGCTCTTGGGTTTGCTTTGAGATAATTGGGGATTTAAATAAGATAAGCTTTTGGTAATTTGACAAGTTCTGAAAAGCAAACAAAAACAAATAACTTGCTTTTCCTCTTGAATTCTCATGTTGAATTTTTTTAAAAGCCACACAGGGAGGGATATCCTGTTAAGTGACCTGCTAGAATATCATTTTTGACCTCTACTTTCCCCCTCATCCAAAATAGATCCCAAACACCTGTGATTGATGGTGGAGGGAGGGGATGGAGAAGGACCACTGAAGCTCACTTTTCCTTTAGCGAATGCAAAAATACATCTCATCGGGGAAGGTACAGCTGAATTATGTAATCTTTGAAAACTTTTCCTCTTTTTTTCCTTCCTGTACCCTCTTTGATGTCTAGCAATTAGCTCTAAATAGACCAAGAGGGGGAAAAATGGAGTAATAAAATCAAAAGGAAATATGGTTAAGCTGCAACTTCCTAATTCTCTCTGTAGATTAGTATCACTTCCTCTTGGCCCAGACTCTGACCCAAGTGCATTCTTTGTGAGTTCTGGGACGGGAGCTCAGGCTTCTAAGGGAAGTCCTGGAGCCAAAAAAAATGAAGATTTTCCCTTCACACACACACCCCTTCTTTGAAAAGTCACCAATATTTCCATAACAATATGATGTCCAGGATAGAGGGGGATTATGTAACTACAGCTGTCAATGTGAGGGCAAAAGGGCTCCCCTGTGTTTTAACTGATGGTAAGGGTTTGTACTCCCCTCTCCCCAGCCTTCTAGAGAAAATTGTTGCAGATCATCAAATTCTTTTTTTCCTTTTTGAGGGGGGATGGCAAGGTAATTGGGGTTAAATGACTTGCCCAAGGTCACACAGCTAGTTAAGTGTCAACTATTTGAGGTCAAATTTGAAGTCAGGTCCTCCTGACTCCAGAGACAGTGCTCTATTCACTGTACTACCCAGATGCTCCAGATCATCAGATTCCTTTGGTAAGGAATCCAGTGGATTGAATTTATACATAATCCCCTAAGTCCCACCCTGCACTGCTTTCCTCCTGGAAGTCCAAAAGTGAGGACTTCAGGCCTCTAGAGTCTCATACCTGATTGCCTCTGATCAGCAAAGTCTGAAATTTTGTCTTTGGGTAAGGAGACCTTGGCCCACAGGCAACAGTGATTTTGCCTATTGAAAGAAAAAAGATGGCATTCAGTTTGATTTGCTGAAATATTTTCTCCAATATATTTTAGGAGCATGGATTTAGAACTTTTGGAGATCGTCTAGTCCAACCCTCTTATTTTCCAGAGGAAGAAACTGAGGCCTAGAGAAATTGTGTCTTGCCCACACTCAAACAGCTTGTCAATAGAAACTCCCCCCCCTTTGCACATTTATATGTGTGTGTATCTGTGTATACACACACACATACATATATATAATATCTTTACATCCCATTTAGTTCCAAATATATCTTTTGCCTAACCTACTCAGATCAGTTCCTTATGACAAAGAGTGAAAGAGGTTTAAAACAAAACAAAACACAGTTCAGCAACTGAAAGCATATGCAATGCTCCACACCCGTAGTCCCCTACTGCCACAAGGAAGGGAAGGAGATGCTGTTATTTCTCTCTTCTTTGGGGCCAAGCCTAATTACTACAATTAAATAACATTCTTTCTTATTGGTTTTGTTCTCTCCATTTACATTGTTGTAATCATTATATATGAAGTAGCTAAATGACTCAGTGGATAGAGTGCTGGGCCTGGAGTCAGGAAGACCTGAGTTCAAATTAGGCCTCTGATACTTACTAGTTTTTTGACCCTGCCCAAGTCACTTTACCTCTGTTTGCCTTAATCTACTAGAGAAAGAAATGTCAAACCACTTCAGTATCTTTCCCAAGAAAATCCCATGGACAGTATGGTTGATGGGGTCATGAAAAGTCAGACAAGACTGAGCTTTACTATTTGCCAGTTAATATAAATTATAGGATAATAGATTTAGAGCTAAAGCGAGCTCAGAGACCAACGAGGCAAGGCCCCTCATTCTACAGATGACTAAACTGAGGCACATAAAGGCTGACTGCCAAGGATCACACAGCAAAAGGTGGGATTTGAACCCATTTCCTAGTCCTGACTTTAAGTCCAGAACTTTTATCTGCCACACCAGAGGTATCATACTTGGGGCACATGGGAGCATTTGGCCAGCAGTGGAACCCGAGTAAAATGTAATTGGGAAATATTTTTAAAAATAAAAATACAATAGTACATAAATGATGTTAGTATGGGGGTTTCCAAGTCAACATGCACCCTCTAGAATCCTTATGATATGGTTTAGTGGCCCCCATTTCTATTTCAGTTTGCTACTTGGATATAAGAGGGATGTTCCATACTGCTACCTCAATAATTACAGGAAGCCCAAACTTCAAGCTTGAATCAGAGTTATAATCTAGATATAAACAAGACCAAGACATCTCTACTGAACTGAACAGTCAATGAAGAATTAAACTAAATGTGAACAAATCTAGTAAATCAAGTTTGGAGGGAGTAACAGTGATTAGATGAAGTAAAGTGACACTATACAGGAAGTCATTGAAATTGATTAAGGAGACTCCTATTTTTTTTAACATAGTGATAATATCTGACAGATATTGTGCTTCATGGTTTGCAAAATTTTTTACATTTGATCCCAGCAGCATCATTGCTTATGGGAAACAGTACCTCTTATTCACTGTCATATGAACTTTGTTGTGTTTCTGTGTTTCAAGTGACTGGTGAATGTCTAAAGCTTGACAAAGGCTTGTTATTTTTGTTGTTTAGTCATTTCCACTCTTAGTGACCCCATTTAGGGTTTTCTTGGCAAAGAATGGAGCAGTTAGCCATCTCCTCCTCCACTTCATTTTATAGATGAGGAAACTGAGTTGAACTGAGGTAAACAGCTGTGTGACCCAGGGTCACACATAGTGAGTATCTGAGACCACATTTGAACCCAGGCCTTCCTGACTCCAGGCAGGGCAATACATCCACGGTGCCACTTAGTTGGCCTGACAAAGGCCTGACTGTGTTCAGTTTTCACTTTCTTTCTGGTAGTTGCTGAGGACTTAACATTATTACTCCCTTGATCTCTTCTTTAGCCAAATGGCTTGTTTCACAGGTGTGATTAATGATACCCTGGCTGATTGCTAATTCAGAAATTCACTATCAGTGACCAGGGCTTGGTTTTAATTTTATCTATTTCCAATCACGCCATTTGGTATTTTTGAATTCCCAGATCTATTCTGGAATCCCATTACAGGCTTCATCAAGACTCATTTGATGATTACTCAGAATTGAAAATTTACCACTTTCATTTTCAAAGGCTGTCTGGAATATTTAGTTCTCTTAGGCAAGACTTCCTTATACCAGGATCTCTTCCAACTTGGCTACAGTAGAAGACAATGGGTCTACTCCCTCATGTGGGCTCAGCTAATTTCAACCTCAAGCTGCAAAGGAAACAAAAGTCATTCAGTTCTGTGCAGAATTTTGTTGTGCCTGGCCCCATGTGCCTGTCTGAATGGGTGACTGAATGGGATTGCAATAGCTACCCACCCCTCCCTGGTTTTGTGTATTTCATCTATTCCCTTATTCCACTTTTGGGTCATGAAGTCCAGAGAAGTCAATTGACTTAGGGTTATAGACTCCCAGAGTTAAAGGTGGAAGGGGCCTTAAAGGACACCTAAGCCCAACTCCTTCAATTTAAAGATGAGGAAACTGAGTCCTAAAGAAGTGAAATGACTTACAAAGTCATAGAGACTATAATCAATTAGTAGTTGATATACATTTATTAAGTGCCTGCTGTATGCCAGGCACTGTGCTAAGCACTGGGGATACAAATACACACCAAAGGGTCAAACTGGCATTTGAACCCAGGGCCTCTGTCTCCAGATATAACATGTTTTCCCTTAAAGTTGATGCAAATTAATCACCTTAATGAGAAGCAAAGAGCCTAGAAACTGCCTCAGCCACCATGCTTGGTCTCCTTGCCAAGTGAAAAGCTATGACAGACAAAGGCAACAACAGTTTGACATATAAACTTGGTAGTAGAACCTTACAGATAAGGATGATGGAAGACTGTGAGCAGCATCACCTCACAAAAGAGTCAGAAAGTAGTGGGAAGAAATACATCGAAAGACAACTTGGTGAGAGGAGCAGTTTTGTTCTTTGTTGCTTTTCCTTCTCCTATTGCTTCTAATCTGACTGCTTCCCCCCTCCCTCTTTTGGGGGAAGAATGCTTCCCTCCATTCTCCACCTTCATGACTAGGGACAGGACCTCTTCCTGCTCCTCTACCTCCTGTGCAGCCCCACCCTCACTCCCCAGCCCTCTTCTGTTGTTTTCTGTGAAGTCCCTACACCACCATGGATATGATGCTCAAAAGGGGCCATATGGGATTGCTAATAAGGGAATTTGGAGCTCTTTGAAGGAAGAACTAAATAATGTTAGTGATTCTCTGTAAACCTAAAGAATAAAATAAAATCCTTGATTAAATGATACAGAGCTCTGTCTCTGTCCTACAGTGCAATGTGTTTTCAAAAACCAGAAACAATATTATAGGATTTAGAGATAAAAGTGGCCTTGGAAATCATCTAGTCCAACCCCTTTGTTTTGCAGAGAAAGAATAGAGTCAGAAAGTTTGAAGCAATGGTTTAGACCAGGGGTGGGGAACGTGTAGCTTTGAGGCCACATGCGGCCCTCTATGTCCTCAGGTGCAGCCCTTTGACTGAGTCTAAGTTTTCAGAACAAATCCCCTTAATTAAAGGATTTGTTCTATGGTGTTTGGAATCAGTTATATGAGTTCAGGGTAGACAGCTGGATGGCATAGTGGATAGGGTGCCAGGCCTGTAGTCAGGAAGGCCTGAGTTCAAATGTGGCCTCAGATACATACTACTTGTGTAGCCCTGGGCAAGTCACTTAACCCTGTTTGCCTCAGTTTCTTCATCTGTAAAATAATCTGGAGAAGGAAATGGCAAAGCTATATTTACCAAGAAAATCTCCAAATGGGGTCATGAAGAATTGTATATGACTGAAACAACTGAACAATAACAGGGTAGGGAAGGTCTGACTTTGCTATAGCTCACTGTAGAAAACAATCTGGGGATCTTGGTGGACCCTAGGCCCAACAGAGCCCAATGGTGCAAGGTAGCTACTAAAAACCTAAAGTCAATCCTTGGCTATACCCTGGAGAAAAGAGACAACTGAGAGGGTAATATGGTAGCAATCTACTGGGGGGAGGGGGGACTTTCAGTGTTGGAGATCCTGTTCTTGTCATTCAGAAGAGGAAGGAGACTTGTTTGATTTCATTTTAAACATCCAACCTGTGGATGTAAGAAGGAAGATCTAAAAAGAAGACCTAAGAATTGTCTAACGAGCATTGTCCAAAAATGGAATGAACACGTTGTACAATAGTGAGATCCCCTATCACTGTGAGCAAGCAGAAGCTGGATGACTCTCTCTGTCAGGAATACTACAGAGGAAATCCTTGGATTGACTGAGTAGAACTATGACATTTATAAAATCTCTTCTAACTATTAGGATTTATACTAAATTTATTTCTCATCTCTTTTCTCTACTGCCTTGCCCCAAAAGCAACCTAGCTCTACCTTGATGACATCACATAGTCTTCTTCCCTCTCCCTTGGGGACCTCACCTTTTCTTATTCATTGCACTCTCTTGCCTCTGAACTTTTCCGTGGAATCTCTCTCCATACTACAAATAGCTTATCTTTTCTTGTGGCAATGTTACTCATACCCATTCTTCAAGATCAGTATCTCTTCTCTGAAGTCCTCCATTCAGAAAAAATCTCTACTTTTCCAGACTTTCATGATGCTTTCTTATATTGTGCTCTGCACATAGTAAGCACTTAATAAATGTTTGTTGAATGGTTACCAAATATTAATTATTCATCCTCTCTAAAAGGAAAGAACCAGATAAGTTGTGGGTATTACAGGGCATCTCCCTAAAATGGGAATGCTCCTGGAAAGCGTCACATCTTTAGCCGTTATCAGCTCATAGTTTAGTTATCAATTTACTTCTTAGCAATAGCTAAAAGGAATAGGGCAGCAGGAGAAGATAGGGAGATGGAGTGAAAGTGGGAGGGGACAAGACTGGAGGGAGGCAATGGATAGGTAAGAAGGAAGATGGGAAGGTACCAAAGATAAGCTTCATTTACTTTACCTGTTTGCCTCTGGCTGGTCCCTCTCCATAAGAACAACCAAAGCTGCTCAAAATCATCTTGGTTTACCCCTCTATAGAATTGCAATAGCTATATAAAGGCTCTGGTTCTGGGCACAATTCTGCTGATGAGATAAGCTCCCTTGTGCCTTCTAAGATGAAGACTATGAGCATACCTGACATCAGTGATGTGGATAGCTTACTGGTTTTCTTTGGTCACTTCATAGAGCAGCACCAGTTATGATCAACCAATCAACATTTATTAAACATGTACTATGTTCAAGGTCTTGTTCTATGGACTTGGACACAAAGATAGAAATGAAATACTCATGGTTCTCAAGGAGCTTACACCCTATGAGGGACACAACATATGCATCCATAAGCAGAAAAAATGATCATCTTTACTTTCCCCCATATTCACAAGTGCTTTATATACATAGCCTCATTTGAGCCTCACAACAATCCTGTCCTACAAGCTTTGTTATCCCAATTTTGCAGATGAGGAAACCCAGACTCAGAGAATTTAAGTAATTTGTCCAGAGTCACGGATTTAGTATCAGAGGCAGGATTCGAACCCAGATTTCTCCTGACTTGCCAGTACAGCACTCTATCCATTATACCATACTATCTCAAAGCCCCTGAAATCTTTAGTTGACTCTGCACAGAAACACAACTTCTTATAATGTGGAAAAATTCTTTGTCCTGACTTGTGTCCTTACAAATATTTTTGAGGGAAGAAAAATATCTTCCTGTTTTCTCTGGTCTTTTCTGGACCTTTCTGGGTAAGAGTAGTTTACTTTGATTTAATCACATGCCTCTCATGGGATGAGGCAACATAAATAGGGATCTTGATTTCTGAGCCCTGGTCAGGTTCTTGGTTTCCTGGCCAGGTTCTTGTCTGAAGGGCAGTATTTTTAGCTGAATGTCTCCCTTAGTCTTAATAATTAGACTGACTGCACTGACACAGCACATTGGCAGTATTGACAAAGAGGTTACAAGGAACCAGTTGTAGCCAGCAGCCTCTGGGTACTGAATTCAGTGTGTACTGATGGAACCAGTGAGAAAGGAAAGGAAGGAAAAGAGAAAGCTGGGAACAGCCCTGATGTCCTTGAGTTCACTCTCACTTGTTCATAGGAAACCAAAGAAGTAGATAGAACTAAAAGAATACCATCTGCTAGCTTGGTAATATGGGTCCCTCTTGCCTGATAAAGGCCTTTGCAGCCAAATGGTGGAAAACTATTTGGAACATTTCCATTGATGAGAGCCCAAGGTTGGAGGTTGTGTCCATATGACCAACTCCATGCCTAGTCAGGTTTGATGACCTGCTTCTGAAGTGGTAAAATAGGGGATCCTGTCCTAGAAGCATGTCTCCATTACCAGGATGAAGTATGATGACTGCATTTTTTTTATTTTAATTTTTTAGTTCCACTCTGAGCTATTTGTGATACTAGCGGTTGGGGAGCAGTGCTTTCAGGAGAGGGTGTTGAATTGGAATACTTCCTATAGAGTTGGGCACATACTCAAGCTTCTTCTTGGGGTCACATTGTGTGCTCTGGCCCCTTGCTAAAGAATATCTGTGACCAGAAGTGATCCAAGTTCATGCCCAGCTCCATTAGAAGTTCTCCAATTCTACCCATTAGTATAAAAGTTTAAAAATTAATATCAGACCAGGCAAACACATAGTATTGTAAATTTTACTCTGGAAGGGAACAGAGAAGTCATCATGTCCAACCTTTTCATTTTGCAGATGTGGAAACTTATACCCAAAGGAGTTCATTGACTTTCCCAAGGTCACACAGGTATTAAGTGGCAAAAGTACAATTCAAACACAGGCCCTTTGACCCCAAGGCCAGAACCTGCCGCCACTATGCCATGCTGCCTCTAACATAACTCACTGTTTATGTATATTCCTTCTAACTGTCCTAATAATGACGACATTTTTAGGAATTACAAGTTGCAGGAATGTAAGCAGTTTAACCTTATCAAATGTTGTTGTTGTTGTTTGTGCTTTATTCTTGAAGGGGACCAATATCGTCTCTTTCCTGTTAACATTTTTATGCTTCTCTTGTGTCCTATATTTGAATGTCACATTTTCTGTTCAACTCTGGTCTTTTCATCAGGTATGCTTGAAAGTTCTCTATTTCACTGAGTATCTATTTTTATACCTGAAGGATTATAGTCAGTTTTGAAAGGTAGGTGATTCTTGGTTGTAATACTAGCTCCTCTGTCCTCTGGGATTTCATATTCTAAGCTCTCTGATTTTTTCATGTAGAAGCTGCTATATTTTGTGTGATCCTGACTATGGCTCCATGATACTTAAATTGTTTCTTTTTGGATGTTTTCAATATTTTCTCTTTGACTTAGGAGCTTTAGAATTTGTCTAAAATGTTCCTAAAAGTTTTTATTTGGGGATCTCTTTTAGTAGGTGATTGGTGGATTCTTTCCATTTCTATCTTATACTCTAGTTTGAGGATATCAGGGTAATTTTCCTTAATAATTCCTTCAGAATTAGATTGGAGCAAATGGAAGCTAATGACTTTATAAGAAATCAAGATGCTATTAAATAGATCCAAACAAATGCAAGAATAGAAGGCAATGTCAAATATCTCATTGGAAAGACCACTAACCTGGAAATTAGATCCAGGAGAGATAATTTTAAAATTATTGGACTACCTGAAAACCATGATCAGAGAAAGAACCTAGAAATCATCCTCCAAGAAATTCACAAGGAAAACTGCTCTGATGTTTCAGAACCAGAGGGCAAAATAGAGGTTGAAAGAATCCACCGATCACCTCCTGAAAAAGATCCCAAAAAGAAAACTCCCAGGAATATTACAGCCAGGTTCTGAAATTCCCAGATCAAGGATAGAATATTACAAGCAGCCAGGAAGAAACAATTTGAATATTGTGGAAAAACAATCAGAATAACCCAGGATCTGGCAGTTTCTACACTGAGGGATCAAAGGGCTTGGAATATGACATTCCAGAGGACAAAGGAGCTGGGATTAAAGCCAAGAATCACCTACCCAGCAAAACTGAGTATCATATTTCAGGGGAAAGTATGGTCATTCAGTGGAATAGAGGACTTTTAAGCATTCTTGATGAAAAAAAACAGAGTTGAATAGAAAATTTGACATTCAGATACTAGAAACAAGAGAAGCATGAGAAGGTAAACAGGGAAAAGAAACCATAAGGAACTTATCAAAGTGGAACTATTAACATTCCTACATGGTAAAACGATAATTGTAATTGATGAAACTTTTCTCAGTATGAAAATAGTTGAAGGGAATGTGTGTGTGTATATATATATATCGGAGGGTATACAGGGGTATGAATACATATGTGAATGTGTGTATATATGTTTACAGGTAGACACAGAGAGCACAGGACCAATTTAATAGGAAGGGATGATACTTAAAAGGTGAAATTAAGAGGTGAGAGAGGAATATAATGAGAGGAGATGGGGAGAGACAGAATGGGATAAACTATCTCATATAGAAGAGGCAAGGGAAAATGGTTACAATGGAGCGGAAGAATAGGAAGGCAAAAGGGAATGGGTCAAACTTATTCTCATTGAATTTGGCACAGGGAGAGAATGAAATACACACTAAATAGAGTATCTCACCCTACAGGAAAGTAGAGGGGAAGGGGATGAGAGGGAGGATGATGGAATGGAGGGCAGGCTGGGGGGGAGGGAAGTTGGAAGTACCCACTTTTGAAAAGGGATGGGATCAAATTAGAGAATAGAACTAGTGGGAGATGGGATAGGAGGGAGGGAAATAGAGTTAGTCTTTTACAATATATCAACTATGTTAATGTTTCGCATAAGATACACATGTACAACATATACTGAACTGCTTATCTTTCCAGTTAAGGGCAGGTGTCAAGGGAGGAAGGGAATGAATCTGGAATTCAAAGTTTTCATGTCAAATATTTAAATATATGTATATATACTATTAAAAATACTATTTTACATGTAATTCGGAAATAAGATACACAGGGACTGGGGCATAGAGATCCACTATGCCCTACTGAAAAAGTCAAAGGGGATATGAGAGAAGGTATGGGAGAGAGCAGATTGGAGGAGGGTATGTACTATGGGACTGCTATTTTGGGGCAGTGGGTAGGGGGAAAATGGGGAGAAAATGTGTAACTCAAAATCTGGTGGAAATGAATTATGTAAATCAGAAGTTAATAAAGCTTTTGAAAAATGAAAAAAAAAGTGTTTCTTCCTGGCTGCTTGTAATATTCTCTCCTTGATCTGGGAATTTCAGAACCTGGCTGTAATATTCCTAGGAGTTTTCTTTTTGGGATCTTTTTCAGGAGGTGATGTGTGGATTCTTTCAACCTCTATTTTGCCCTCTGGTTCTAAAACATCAGGGCAATTTTCCTTGAGAATTTCTTGAAGGATGATTTCTAGGTTATTTTTTTGATTATGGCTTTCAGGTAGTCCAATAATTTTTAAATTATCTCTCCTGGATCTATTTTCCAGGTCAGTGGTTTTTCCCAATGAGATATTTTACATTGCCTTCTATTTTTTCATTTGTTTGGATCTGTTTAATAGTATCTTGATTTCTCATAAAGTCACTAGCTTCCATTTGCTCCAATCTAATTCTGAAGGAATGATTCTCTTCAGTGAGCTTCTGAGATTCTTTATCCATCTGGCAAATTCAGCTTTTTAAGGCATTCTTCTCCTCATTGCCTTTTTGAGCCTCTTTTGCCATCTGAGTTAGTCTATTTTTTAATGTGTTATTTTCTTCCATCAGGTTGTTGACTTTCATTTCATAATTTCCTTGCATCGTTATAATTTCTCTTCCCAATTTTTCTTCCACTTCTCTTATTTGATTTTCAAAATCCTTTTTACGCTCCTCTATGGCCTGTAACCATCTCATATTTGTCTTCAAAGCTTTTGGTGCAGGATTTCTGACTTTGCCATCTTCCTCCTGTTCCATGCTTTGATCCTTTTTGTCCCCAAAAAGTGTAAAATTGGATTGCTCTCTTGGTTTGCTTCCTTTGCCTGCTCGTGTTGCCACTCAATTACTTGACTTTTGGGCTTTTTGCCACAGTAGGACTCTGCTACCAGAGGGGGGATCTTTGTCCCAAATAGCTGATGTTTTCTCAGCTGCCTAAGGTATTGTTTGGGTGCCCTCTCTGAAGCCTCCACACACTCTGGCAAGCTGGACACACACCCCAGGACCCCCACCATAGACCACAATCCAGATCCAAGCATGTTAAAGCAAGAGCAATTACCCCTCAGACTGGTGACTTGGTCCCTCTACAATCTGCATGCCAGGAGCTGAAGCTGCCACGTGGTGCTGGCTGCACAGCCACGTGTATCAGCAAGCACCCCAGCGTGGCTGCCAACACAGGTTCTTAGATCTGCTTTGTTAAAGGAAAGCAACTCAAAAATGGGTTAACAAGCTTACTTTAATCAGTCAAACATATATCGTTTACCTACTGTGTTTCCCCGATAATAAGACCTATCCCGAAAATAAGCCCTCCCCTTACTGTGTAAGATTCCTCTAAAATAAGCCCTCCCCCGAAAATAAGCCCTATTGAGATTGCTACTGTAGTGAAGGTGATCCCCTGCGCTACATGCTACATTACGGTACCCTCTGTATGCACCGTCCCCCCCCCCGGGTGAAACGCACGCCGTGCTCCAAGCTGCATCCAATCAGAGCTGCAGCAGTGAGCACGTCATCCTGTTCTTCCCCAGTGATTTGCTTGCTGGTGCCATTGAGATCAGTGCCGCGGAGGAGAGCTGAGGCAGGACAACATAAGCCCTCCC
Organism: Petaurus breviceps papuanus; assembly: GCF_028583685.1. NCBI lineage: Eukaryota > Metazoa > Chordata > Mammalia > Diprotodontia > Petauridae > Petaurus > Petaurus breviceps. The sequence goes on along the minus strand of NW_027187419.1, from coordinate 9,719,022 downwards.
CTGAAAATAAGCCCTCTGGTGTTTTTCTTTCCAAAAAAATTAATAAGACAGTGTCTTATTATCGGGGAAACACAGTAGTTCAGGGGAAAAAAGGTCAGCACCCTGAACTTCAGAGTATACAGACAGAATTGTCAAGACAGAGAAACAGATCAAGTAGACAGGTTTCCAAACTGTACAACCATTACATCCATACCAAATCAACATCTGGGTTTTTCAAAGCTGGGGGGCTCTCAACAATGGCTTCCCAGAATCTCATCTGATCAAATTACAGAACACTTCTCAAAGTGAGCCCCAAAGTAAAGCCTGACATCAGGGATTATATAGCCTTCTCCTGGGTCAGAGAATGTAACCACCCTTTTGACCCATTGCCCAATCATGCAATCGAGGTGTGGGCATTTCTGAAAACCAAGCCTCCTGCCACAGGCTCCATGTGACCACATTCAGCCTCTTAGGAGGCAGGGTATATTTTCAAATCAAGGAAGGTTCTCAGAGTCTCTTAAGCCTATCAAAGGGCCTAGGGGCAGGGAAGATTTTTAAATTTGCATTCCCATTACACCACGGTGCCTCAGTGGCTTCTTCCTCCATGGGATAAAGGCTGGACCGAACTCCCAAACTACTGGATCCCAAAGTCCACATTGCACTGACCTCTCACTTTGTCCTTGATATCTATGGATTGATAATTCTGGAAACCACCACAGCTGCTAGTGATCTGAAGTCCCTCCAGCCAGCAGCTGGTCAGGCCTGCCATGGGGCTAAAACCTCCGGCTGTAGCGGGGCTGGGCTCAACTCCCAGAGCACTGTGCTGGCTGCTTCCTGCCAGCCTGTCAGGCTGTCCTCAGTGGGAGTTTAGCTTCTCTGTGTCATTTTGTGGGTTCTGTAGCTCCAAAGTTTGTTCAGTCACCTTTTACATAAATTGGGGGAGGTCAAAGCCAGAGTCCTGCAGAAGTCCCGTTTCTACTCTGCCATCTTGACTCTTTCCCCCCCCCCAACTAGTTCTAATTTTTAAGAAATTATTTTATTCATTGAGATTTCATACTTTTTTTTTTAACCACTTGACCAATACTGATTTTTAAAGATTTGGTTTTTTTCCCCTGTATTTTCTCATTCCTCTTTTTCTAAGTTGTTAATTTTCTTTTTAAATTTTCTTTCCTAGCTCATTTCTTCTGCCATTTTTTTCCTTTACTACTTTAATTTTTAAAATAAGTTTTTTTGCTCTTTTAAAAATCTCTTTTGGAGCCAAGTTGGCAGAAAAAAGATAGGGACATGCCTGAGGTCTCCCAAAGTCTCCTCTCAACAATTTTAAATAATACTTAAAAATACATTCTGGGTAGTGGAACCCACAACAAGATAGGGTGACATAGTATTCCAGCCAAGACAGTTTAGAAGATCAGCAAGAAAGGTCTCTCACACAGTCTAAAGCAGGCAATTCCCCAATAAGACAGCAGCAAACCTCGGGGGCAACTGAATAAGTAGCAGTGGCTTCTGGAGCTCTCAGCTCACATTTGTTAAAGGGTCTAAGACAACTGGTCAGGAGGATATTCGAGTATTCTCTTTGCATTCCTAGGGTGAGGAGGAGCATTAGCTCACCAGAACTTGGTGCCACAGAGGAACAGGGATTTGGGTCACAGTTCCAGGGCAGAAAAGAGTGCTTATCATCTCTCACAGACCAGAACACAGTCCAGAAGAGTCCTAAACATATCTCTTCTAAGTGAAAACTTACCCCCAGAACTAGCTCGGAAATTTGTTATTGTTGTTGTTTCATGGTTTTTAAAAGTCACGTCCTATTATTTGTGGCCCCATTTAGAGTTCCCTTGGCAGAGCTACTGGAATAATTTACTATTTTCTTCACCAGATCATTTTACTGAGGTAAACAGGATTAAGTGACTTGTCCAGGGTAACACAGCTAGCAAGTATCTGAGGTCAGATTTGAACTCAGTTCTTCCTGATTCCAGGCCCAGTGCTCTATCCAGTGTACCACATAGCTACCTCAGCTCTGAAAATAGCTGAACAAAAAAACTTGAAGCTTGGGACAGTACCCTCTCCACCCCAAAAGCAGAGTCCAACTTTAACATAAATTCAAGAAATAGGCTGGAAAAATGAGCAAACAACAAAAAATTATGTGATAATAGAAAGTTACTATGGTTACAGGAAAGATGAAAACACAAAATCAGAAGAAGACAACAAAGTAAAAACTGCTATATCCAAAGTGTCAAAGAAAAAAGTGAATTGGTCTCAGGCCAAAAAAAAAGGAATTCCTGGAAGAGCTCAAAAAAGAATTTTAAAAATCAAATAAGAGAGGTAGAGAAAAAAATGGGAAAAGAAATGAGTCATGGAAGAAAATTATGAAGAAAAAAGTCAATAGCTTGTGTAAAGGGGCCACTAAAAAATACTTTATCAAAAAGCACCTTAAAAAAAAGAACAGAATAGGACAAATGGTAAAAGATGTACCAAAATTCACTGTAGAAAAGAACTCCTTAAAAAGTAGAATTGGCCAAATGGAAAAGGAGGTATGAAATCTCACTGAAGAAAATAATTCCCTAAAAATTAAAATTGGGCAAATACATATTCCCCTGCATCTCTTGGATACTCTCCCTAGGTTTTCATGATACTACAAATAGAATATTGAGACAATCCCTACTCTCAAGGAATCCACATTCTAAAGGGGGAGACAGAACATAAAAGAAGGCTTATGTTCTCAATCAGATTGGTTCATTTCACAGCAGATAAAAAGGCCACATCATACTTAGGTTTTGAGAGGAAAAATATTGTTTCCAAATTGCAAAGCCCCAAGGATTTGGGGGAGTAGTGGTAGGGCAAACTTTGTTGTTCAGTTGTGTCTGACTCTTTGTGACTTCATTTAGGGTTTTCTTGGCAAAAATGCTGGAGTAGTTTGCCATTTCCTTTTCCAGATGAGGAAAAGGCAAGTAGGAGATCAAGGCAGATGAGAGATCCTGACTCCAAGGTCCAGTGCTTTATCCACTATGCCACCTAACTGCCACAGTAGGGCAAATTGTCCCCAAGCAAGTAAATAATGGATCTAAGAGTCAGAGTAGATTTGGGTTCTGGGATACCTCCAGCAGAGGAAGGAATGTGGAAGGTAGCATTCAAATGATATTGAGTGTTCTGTGCCTGGTAGGAACTGGAAAATGAAGCAATGAGAGGAGAAGGGGAGGAGGAAGGTACTTGGCTTCCCTCAGAGGCAGTAGGTGGTGCTGATTCATCTGAGGTGCACTAATTGGAAAACTGGGGGAGAAAAAGGAGAGATCTCTGGCTTCCTGCACTGGGGCATGTTTTGGTGGTTGGTCTTGGTCATCCAGCTGCCCATTGATGGGTTACATACACACCAGTGTGCTTGAACTCAATAAAATTATCATATCTCTGTCATTTCATTTATCAATTTATGATGTGGAAAAGAAGTCTATATTTATCTACAGTCCTAACCTTTCTAAATTTACAAATCCCACAACTTTGCCCACAAAAACTATTTTTCACTTGCTGTAGCTGACACAAAGTGAAAATATTTGACAAATTAATGATAGCTCCTATTTATATGACACTAACTCTCATCTGTATAGTGTTTAAATGTTTATGTAAGACTTTGCTCAGGCAGCTAGGTGTCATAGTGGATAAAATGCTGGGCCTGTAGTCAGGAGCACCTAAGCTCAAAACCAGACTTAGACACTTATTAGCTGTCACATTGGACTAGTCAATTAACCTCTTTGCTTCAGTTTCCTCAGTTGTAAAATAGGGATAATAATGTTCCTACCTTCCATGGTTATTGTGAGGATCACATGAGATAATATTAGTTACAGCCTTAACACAGTGCCTGATACATTGTAGGGACTATATAAATGCTAGCTATGATAATCATTATTTTTACTCAAATTATATAGTGCAAGTATTATGCCCATTTTACAAAAGAAGAAACTGAGGTTCAGGGAGGTGGCTTACCCAGGGTGACAAGCCAGAAAATGCCGAGTTTGAAATTTGGACCCATGGCTCTCCTCATACTAACTCTAGTAGTCTTCCAACTATATAATGTCACCTTTTTGTAATCCCAGTACCTATCACAGTAAAGGCATTTAACATAGTAACACTATAGGCCTGTGTAATGTCAAGCACAAGCAACTTCCAGGTTTGGATTATGAGCATAATAATTCTCCATTTATTCAGTAACAGATTAAGGCAAAACATTCACAGAAAAGAGAAAAATCAAAGTACAAGGTAACTCAATCATTTAGTAAGTTCTCAGTTCAGTCACAAGGTACAGAAGTCAAAGTACTACACCCCTGGATAGTCTCAATTGGAGACTAGTTTCCAAACATAAATAAAGTACATTCATTTGGCCAGTCACAAAATACAAAGGCCATCCACCCCTCCCACACAACTAGGTTACAATATCATTACAGCATTCAGTACCCAAGGAGAGGTATTTTCTTCATCTTGATCAGAGGCAAGTTCTCAGCAGTTTCTCTTCCTGGGCAGACAAAACTTAACAAATACCCAACGTTAGTACACATTGCTGGCATCCTCATCAATTCAATCTCTGCCTGTGAAATCAACCTATACCCAACAACAAGGTCTGAAGAATTAGCACAAATCATCAATACAGTCCTAGGATCCCTGAAAACATCAACAAGACCTTCCTCCAGGATTTCTGTAAACATACAACAATAAAATCCTGTTTCAGGGCTTCTGAACCAACAGCAAGGTCCCAGGACTTTTACAACAACAGCAATGTCCTCCATCAGCAGACAAATTTGACAAAGTAACATCAAAGCAGACAGACCAAATACGGGCACCACAGTCATGCTTCCTCCCAGTTCAGTCCTTGGTTCTCATTTCTCTCTCTCCAGCAGTTGCAGCAGACTTCAGATTCTGGCTCCCAGAAGTTCTTCTGGCCTTTCTCTTCTTGGGCCTCTCTCTGTCCATGGCATCAACTCTTCCCAGTTCAGCCGCCTTTCATCACATCAACAAGTCCATTCTATTGTGGGGTTCAAATTCCATTACCATTACAGCCTGTACATAGTAGGTGTTTAACAAATGTTGAATTGAATTGAGGATTCCAAGCTTAATGTTCTGTGAAACAGAAATTTAGGCAAGGACTAACACAAAGAACATAGTTGTTTTAGGAAGCTCTTTAGCATATTTCTCCCTTCTCTTTCCTCCCTACCCCCAGCTCTATCATATAGCCTTAGGGCTATAAGGACTTCCTGACTTTTTGCACACAGAAATGAGTAGCTTTTGAATAGATTAGCACTAAGCTCTTAGTTTGATTTCATCCTCCTACATCCAATTAGCAAATTCCCTCTGGATACATAAGATTAGAAAGAACAATATTTTAGGCATTTTGATAAATGAGTCTATATTAATTTAAAACCAGAACAAAAAAAGTTAAAGAGGGTCAGAAAGACTTATTTTGTGACTTTACTCCTAGCTCCTCTGTCCCAGATTCCATGAAGGGCAAAGTTTCCATCTAAATGTCTCAGGAGCAAAGGATATTCTAGCCTTAGGTTTGTGGATGCCAGGAAAGAGAAAGGTCAGCAAGCAGTGGTTCACTATAGATGAAGGTACTAATGGGGTACAGGCTCTGGGAACCCTCTTGAATCTTCCCACCAGATGAGGCCTTAAGCCTTTCATTATCACTAGGCCCAAATCTGCTATCCTGGCCCTCCATTGTCCAGCTACTTCCCACCCTTGAACCTATCAAAATATCTATATCCAAATCTATTACCCTTATACTAGCCTAGCCCTCCATTGTCTGTCATCTCCAGGTAGCCTTCAGTTATTTTCCATCCTTTAATCCCATTCCGGAAGTCTGACTTCATCTCCATCAAAGATCCTCCTTAGACTTCTCCTCAAGACATGCTCCCCCCACCCAAATTCCTCCTCTAGACCACCCCCTAGATTCCTCCCACAGTCTTTCTGTATATAAGATCCATCTTGCCTCCATGAAAGGTCTGAGATTCAATCCAGCGCAGACTCGGTTTGTGTCAGATTGTTCTGGCCTGTTTGTCCAACACAAAAACTTAGGCTCCTTAAGAGTCTACCCATTCTGGCAAATCTTTAATCAACTATCTTTTACTCTAGCTGAGAGAAGGCTTGAGTAATTCCTTCAGTGGGACTCAGCATGTTGGCATTTTGGGGTCTCGAGCACCCCTGTAATGGAAATGCAAACTTAAAGATCTTCCCTGCCCCTAGGCTAGAGTGCACCTGGATCCTGGGGTGGGAGGATTGTTTTTCAGTAGATACTTCTTGATTGGCCAGTGAGTCAATAAGGTTGTTACATTCTCTGAGCCAGGAGAAGGCTATATAAGCCCTGATGTGTAGCTTTGTTTTGGGACTCACTTTGAGAAGTGTTCTGTAATTTGATCTGAATTCTGGGAAGCCGTTGTTGAGAGTCCCCCGGCTTTGAAAAACCCAGAATGTGGAAACCCAGATGTTGACTGGGTATGGATGTAATGGTTGGACAGTTTGGAAATCTGTCTACTTGATGTTTCTGTCTTGATAATTATGCCTGTATACTTTGAGGTTCAGGGTGCTGACCTTTTCTCCTGAACAAGGTAAATGATATATGTCTGACTGATTAAAGTAAGCTTGTTAACCCATTTTGAGTTGCTTTCCTTTAACAAAGCAGATCCAAGAACCTGTGTGAGCAGGCACCCTGGGGACACTGGGGTGCTTGCTGCTACAACCCCTAAGCCCCGATCCTCAACAGTATCACCTTGTATTGTAGAGAGGGACTTAGAGATGAAGTTCAGAAACTTAATACAGTTAAAAGACTGACCTGGTCACACAGGTAGAAAACAAAAAAATATTGTGATCTCAGAAGGTAAGTCTGGTCAATATGTCTTTTGTATGTCAATATGTCAATATTGTCTTTTGTATACTGGTCCAATTTAATTCAGTTAAATTCAAATCAGCAGGAATTTCTTAAGTGCCCATTATGTACCAGGCACCATCTAGATAAGAGAAAAAAAAAAACTGGAGAAGCTCTCTCAGGAGCTATGTTTTGTTATGTCCTATCCTTTTATCCATGGCCTTCTTTGAAGATCCTACTCCCTCTTCTACAAAAGGCCTTTCCTGATTCACCTGGTTGTTAGTATCCACAAAAACTCCTGAAATGACTCTTTGTTCATGTGTATATAGATAAGTAAATGTAACAGCACTGGCCATTGGGGACCTAGCCCTTATGAGCACGTATAGTATAATCTGCCTGGTTCACTCCCATCTGTGGTCCAACAGCCATTCAAAATCCCTTGTCTTCACTGTTTTCATTGGAAATGACCATCAGAAAATAACCTATACATGCTGCAAAGTCTATGTAGCGATGGTATCAGGCCAAGTACATTGCTCACGATCATAAGAGTTGATCTTTCACTGGCCAATCCTCCCTTTACCCTTACTTATTTGTGTATAGGTTGTTTATAACAAGTAAAATCTAAGCTCTTTGAGAGTACAGACTGTCCCACTTATAATTATCCCTTCCACATCATAACTTTCCCCATCACAGTTTTGATATATCACAGATTGGCATAAGAAATTAAATGGGAATTTTGGGAGGAGTTAGGCAGAAGCCACAGACAACACATGAAGGCCAGTCAGTGACACAGAAAAAGTTTAGTAACTCACAAATGCAAAAAAAACAAGTATAGTGTTGTATAGTATCAACATATTTTATCTTTTAATACTGTAATAATTCAGACTTTTTTAAAATTTACTTTATTTTTAGTTTACAACATTCACTTCCACAATCCCTTGAGTTCCAAATTTTTAGCCCCTCCCTGTCCTCCCCTCTCCCCTCTAAGGCAGCATGCAATGCAAGATAGGTTTTACAAATATATTCACAATTAAACATTAGTCAGGTTGTAAAGAAGGAGTATAACCAATGGAGTGAACAATGAGAAAGAAGGAACAAAGTAAAAAAGAGAGCAAGTAGTTTGTTTCACTCTACATTCAGACTCTCTAATTCTTTCTCTGGATGTGGACAGCCTTTTCTATCATGAGTCCATTGGAGTTGTCTTATATCCTTGCATTGCTGAGATGAGCCCAGTTTATCAAAGTCAGTCATCACAGACACGATGTGTCTGTAATCATGTACAAAGTTCTCCTGGTTCTGCTCTCATCACTCAGCATCAGTTTATATAAGTCTCTCCAGGTTATTATGAAGTCTGTCTACTCCTCATTTCCTATAGCACAATAGCATTTCATTACATTCATATACCACAACTTGTTTAGCCATTCCTCAATTGATGAGCATTCCCTTGATCTTCAATTCTTTGCCACCACAAAAAGAGCTGCTATAAATATTTTTGTACATATGGGTCCTTTTTCCCCCTTGTATGATCTCTTTGGGATACAACCCAAGAAATGATATTACTGGGTCAAAGGGTATGTACATTTTTATAGTCCTTTGAACCTAGCTCCAAATTGCTCTCCAGAATGGATTGGATGAGTTTATAACTCCACCAACAATGCATTAGTGTTCTAATTTTCCCACATCTTCTCCAGCATTTATCACTTTCCTGTTTTTTCATGTTAGTTAATCTGTCCAGTGAGATGTGGCAAATCAGAGTTGTTTTGATTTTCATTTCTCTAATCAATAGTGATTTAGAACATTGTTTTCATAAGACTATAGATAGCTTTAATTTCTTCCTCTGAAAACTGCCTGTTCATATCCTTTGACCATTTATCAATTGACTTGTATTCTTATATATTTGAGTCAGTTCTTCGTATATTTTTGAAATGAGGGCTTTATCAGAGGCACTGGTTGTAAAAATTCTTTCCCAATTTTATGCTTCCCTCCTCATCTTGGTTACATTGGCTTTGTTTGTACAAAACCTTTTCAATTTAATGCAATCAAAATTATCCATTTTGCATGTCATAATGCTCTCTATCTCTTGTTTGGTCATAAATTCTTTCCTTCTCCATAAATCTTACAGGTAAACTATTCCTTGCTCTCCTAGATTGCTTACAGTATCAGCCTTTATATCTAGATTAGGAGCCCTTTTAGACTTTATCTTGCTGTATGGTATAAAATATTGTTCTATGTCCAGTTTCTGCCATACTATTTTCTAGTTTTCCCAGCAGTTTTTGTCAAATAGTGAGTTCTTAACCCAGAAGCTGGAGTCTTTGGGTTTATCAAACAGTAGATTACTATGGTCATTGACTACTGTGTCTTGTGTACCCAATCTATTCCACTGATTCACTACTGTATTCCTCAGTTAGTACCAAGCAGTTTTGATGACTGCTGCTTTATAATACAGTTTAAAATCTGGTATGACTAGGCCATCTTCCCTAGCACTTCTTTTCATGAATTCCCTTGATATTCTGGACCTTTTGTTCTTCCAGATGAATTTTGTTACTGTTTTTTCTAGCTCTATAAAATAATTTTTTGGTAGATTGATTGGTATGCCACATAATTCAGACTTCTCTGGTACAAAGGGAGGGCCAAAAAATTTTATGTGGATTTTCCAGATGGGGAGGCAGGAGGGGCACCACCCCCTAATATTGAAGTTGAGATTTAGGGGTGCTCAAGACCCCAAAATACCAACATACTAGGTCCTACTGAATGAATTCAACTCAAATCTTCTCTCAGTCAAAGTAAAACAAAGTTATTAAAAATTTGCCACAATGTGTAAACTCTTAAAGAGCCTAAGTATTTTTGAGCTTGTATTGACAAGTGAGCCACAGACTAAATCTGAGCTAGATTGAATCTGAGCACTTTCATGGAAGCAAGATGGATTTTATATACCGAAAGGCTGTGGGAGGGATCTAGGGGGTAGTCTAGTAAGTCTAGGAGGAAGGGTCTAGGGAGGGTCTTGAGGAAGAGGCTAAGGAGAATCTTATGATGGGACTGGAGTTAGACTCCAGGAAACAAGAGAATGGGATCTTGATGGGATCAAGGGTGAGAAACAGCCAAAGACAATCTGTAGGTAACAGACAATGGGGGGCTAGGCTAGTTTAAGTGTAACAGATTTAGTTGTAGATATTTTGATAGAATCTAGGGTGGGAGGTAGCTGAAGATAACAGACAATGGAGAGCTAGGCTAGGTTAAGGGTAACAGAGATTCACTTATTATGATAATGGAAGGTTTATGGCCTCAGGCAAATGCCAGATCCAGTGGGAAAATTCAAGTTCAAGGGCTTCCCAGAGCCTATGCCCCATCATTAATACCTGCTATGTGGAAGGGATAACTGTATTTGCATTCACAGTGTGGCCATCAATGCCTAGTAGATGGAGGAGGAGGGAGGGATGGAACAATCGTTTATTAAGCACTTACTGTGTACTAAGTATCATGTTGAAATGCTCTACAAATATTCTCTCATTTGAGACTCACAACCCTATGAAGTAGGTGATTCCCATTTTAAAGTTGGGGCAGAGATAAATGACTTGTCCAAGTTCACGTAGCCAGTAAGTGCCTGAGGCCAGATTTGAACTCAGGTTTTCCTGACTCCAGGCTTAGTGCTCTATCCATTGGGCCTCTTGGCTGCCTAATAAATGCTTTTTCAATTCAAGGGAGTAGGACTTTTATCATTGCCCAAAGACAAAGTTATTTGGTGAAAGACCTCTCCATGATTTCTGCGCTTAGAGTGCACATAAGAGACTGACAGATGTTTAGGAAGGATGGGTTCAAATCCATTGCCTCTCATCACTAAGAGTCTTCCTCAGGTTCTTTTCTCATTTGAGGGTTACACATACAGCACTCAGACTACCTGTTTGTTATCCATCACCCTTGTCTACATGTCAAATGTGACACGATATATGAATGTGAGGGGCAGAGATGTTAACTTATACTAATAGAATTATTGATGGGTGATAAATTAAGGGAAAGGAAAATGGACATTTCAACCTCTAGAAGGTGGGAAACATTATATATAGCATCAGGTAACATGAATGGATTAAGAAAATGCTAACGTAGAAAAAAAGCCTGTAAAACTGGACCTTAAACTTGGAATCAAGAAGTAAGAATTCCAGAGGTTCAGGTCGTGGCCTTTGTAGGATCTCAGAGTAAACCCTACAACTGATTCTTCCATATGGCTAGCCACTGTGAGAGGAGAAACCAGGGAAACTGGATCTCTAGAAACCTTTAAGATTAAGAAAAAAGACAGAATAAAAACAAGGTGGAGAAGATATAGGAGGAAAAGAATAGGGAAGAAGAATGGAGCTAAGAAAATGTTGAATGAAATGGTCAAAGTCAGCTATATGCCCATGACAAGGTTAGAAAGTCACAATAGCAGTTTCAACCTGAAAGTCAAAGGATAGTGTCCTTGAATATGATGAAGAGAAGAATGGCAAGACTTACATGAATTGGTACAAAGAGAAGTAGACAGAACTAGGACAACAATACACATTTTGGATATAACAGTATAAATTGAAAGAGCAGTAACAATGACAAAAACATTGAAACTGAATACTTCAACATTATAACCAAGTGTGGCCCAAAGAAGAGTTATAAGAATGTACCTTTTTCCTTTTTTTCTGCTGAAGTGGAGGACTTTGGATGTTGAATCCTGCATATGATGTCAGATTTCTTTTTTGATGTATTGATTAGTTTTGCTGAACTTCTCTTTTCCTTTGTTTTGTTAAAGGGGAGAGCTTTGAGGAAGGGAAAAGGGGATACAGTAGAAAATCTATGTCACATAAAACCAAAAATTATCAATACAAATTTATGCCACCACCCTCCCCCAATCTAATTATGTAGGTCAGATCATAGAATAGGATTTAGAGATTATCTAGCCCAAGCCTCTCATTTTATGGATGGAAAAACTGAGATCTAGAGTCATTAAATGACCTACCCATGTCACATAATACAAGTAGCAGAACGAAAACTTAAACTATACACATCCTCTCCTCTGACTACAAATCTAGCACTTAAAAAAAAAACTACCATCAGTGGCATTCAAACTTCAAAGAATATAAAGAATGACTGATGTAACCCAGGCACGTAGGCTTCAGGGAATATGTAATTGCAAGCACCCTAGCACACCCAGGATGGACTGCTAGCACAGGTTCTTTTGACTTGCTTTATAAAGGAAAGACAGCATTAAAGGGCCTAACAATCCTACTTTAATTACAGAGAAAGAAGTGAGTATAGAAAATACAAGCAGAGAAATTAGCACAAAGACCAACGGATAGGGTTCCAGCTGTCTGAATGTAGCAATATTGCAATATACTTTACATACGTCACTGGATTGAGACAGCACAGACATCTAAGGGGATGAGGGAAGGGGACTTTGAACATACAACTACTCAGTCTCAACCAGAAAATCAAAAGATCCTCCTTCATGAGCAAATCCCCAAAGCAAAATGTCAACCTCCCAGGATATATAACAAAGACTCAGCCCCTGATTGGCAGAGATCCAGAAGGCACACAACCTCCTTGACTCAGCACAGCTGTGAATTATCAGGGTTCAAAGGAGATTAATCTTTCAGATGTTTACAATTTAGCTTGAGCCTAGGAAACTGAACTCCAGAAAAAAAAATCCCATTTTGCTTATGCTTACAGAGTGGTATACAGTTTACTAAGTATCAGCTGCTCATCTGGAAAGCTATATGTACAGGCCTCTTCTACTTCTCATCCCCAGGACTCTTACCTTTCACTTCTCACTAAACTTCCCTGATCCCCTTACTTTCCAGGCACTTGGAGTCTGCTTGGCCTCTTGGGTTCAAAGAATTGCCACACTCAATTTCTAATGACCTGGCTCCTTGCCTCACTTCCCAGTTCCCCTTTTGTCTTTCTTTCCCAAAACTCTAGGTGGAAAAAAAAGTGTTTTCAGAACTTAGCTAAAAGGGAAAAGAGTGATACAAATTAATGTGTAACACAGCAGGCCAAGGTAGAAGAGTCTCCAAAACATTTGCTCAGAAGAAACATAGAGTTTTGTAGATAGCTAATGTGGGATATTTTTTTTCTGGACTATACATACACATACACACATGCACATAAAATATATATGCATGTGTGATTATATGTATACTATATATATATGAGAAATTTTTAAAAATTTGCTTAATTGATGGTGGGGAGGATAGTGGGAGGGAAAGATTAATAAAAGAATACTTATTGGTTGGGAAACATTTTTAAAAATTAAAAAACCCCAAATATATCTACTCAAGAAACTTTTCAGTGACTCCCCATTACTGTAGGATAAAATATAAACCCAGCCTGGCATTAGGGCACTCCATAACCTGGCTCCAACTTACCTCTCCTTACCTCGTATCATTGCCATATATCAGCATGCCATTTTCTTCATTAATTTTTCTCACATAAGATTGTGCACAGTCAGTAGTGTTTGCTGAATTGCTGATTGTACACAAGCAGCCAGATTTGCTAGAGCAGAACCCTTAGTTCATGAGAAAAACTAATCTAAAAAGTTCTTGTGAAGTTTTTTGGTAGAGTCCTCTGCTATCACCTGGTCTCTCTAGTACCTTGTACTCTACCTTCCTACCTGAAGAATATGCCCCAGGCTGGGACACTGCATGTACAGAGACTGGGATATACTCTCAGTTGCCTCCCCACTGCATGGACTCATGGAAAGGCTGGACTTAGATGGCTTCATTCCCCACTTACTTCTCTGCCTTCTTTTAGACTTTTTCACGAAGCCTCCAGGAACCTCCTCAGCCTGCCATTTAACACTGGTGCTCACACTTCACTAATGCCCTCTGCTCCTGGAACCCCGCTAAATGAAAAGTAGAGTGGAAAGCTCCTTTTGAACCCTCTGTTTATGGAGGGCTCCCAGGCCAGCAATCCCCTCCACCAGCACTCCTTTGAGCTTCATTGTGCCTTCTTCAGGGAGTCTTCCCTTTCTCCTTCCCCCTCCCTTTCAGCTTCTCTTGTACATTATCTTCTCAAATTAGTCTGTAAGCCTCCTCGAGGGCAAGGGTCTGTCCTTTTTCACAGTTTTATTCTCAGTATTCAGCACAATACATGGCACATAGGTGCTTAATAAATGTGTATCGATTGAATGAATCGAGGCCACAGATGCTGTGTGAACCTTTTTTTTTTTAATTAATGTAAATGAGGCTGAGCCAACTGGAGTCTCCTAGACATTGTCTTGGGTGGGGATGGGACAGTGGCATAAGTCCTCAATTCCGAGTGTATGGGGATCACTGATAACTAATTTTAGGTGTCCTGAAACCCAACAGCTTCTTTATCACAGAAATGATTGTTTCTCTGCTTATGCTTAATTGCCATATTCCTAACAGCTGTGATCAGTTCAGGATTTCTCACTTTCCCTTTAGAGACAAATCTGGAGGGACTAATGTAAGAAAGGTGGAAGAAGGAGTTCCTTATTTCTGCCAAATTAATCATGGGTTTCTCCTAATCCCAGAACTCCTACTGCCTATGCATGATTGATTGGCTTACTGTTCTACAGCTGTGCTGAAGTCAGGTTCAGTAGAGAGGCAGTAGAATATTGGGTGGAGGGCTGGACTTAGAGTCAGGCTGACCTGGGTTACATATTACTATTGTCATTTAAAGAAGCTATGTGACCATGGGCAAGTCACTGGAAACCCTTCTGCAAGCCTCTTCATGTGTAAAAGTTTCTTCATGTGTGAAAGGAAGGTGATAATAACTGTAGCACCTGTACCATAAAAGAGGTTTTATATGTGTGTTATGTACATACATGTACACATACATATATGTGTACACATATGCATATATATAATACTATGTAAGCTTTAAAATACTTTGTAAACTTCAGAGGCAGTGTTGCTTAATGGGTAGATGACCAGCCTTGGAAACAGGAGTACCTGGGCTTCAGTCTTATCTCTGTCAAACACTAGCTATTAAACTGTAAATGAGAAGATGTGGCCAGTGTGAGCTTAGATAAGTGCCAATCCATATCGGTACATCCTGGAGGGAGCCATAAGAGTTGGTTAAGTACAGTTACCCAAGCTAAATACCACCTTGGACTCAAATCTTTGACCCTTCTCTCTTCCTAACCACTCATATTCAATCAGTTGTCAAGTCCTATTAATTCTACCTCCATAATGTTCAAATGTATCTTTGATCCTTTTTATTCCCACAGCCTCAAATCTTTTCCCCCAATTCTCAGTGATCTCAAAATTTTCTCTTTCCATTCTATTTTTCTTGGTGATCTGATTAGCTTCCATGGGCTCATTTATCATCTTTATGCCGATGACTGCTAAATTCATATATCTAATTCCCATCATCAAATACCTACTAGATTTCATCTGGATGCCCCACAGGCATGTCAAATTCAATATGCCTTTAAGAGAACTGAGTATCTTTCTCCCCAAATACACCCTTCTTTCTAATTTCTCTATTATTTATGTGGGGATCACCATCCTTTCAGTCACCCAGGTTGACAACATCAGAATTGTATCTCAGTCTTCCCTCTTCCTCTGTTATCAGAGTCAATCAGCTTCCAAGTCTTATTGATTTTACTTCCACAACACCTCTCATATCCATCTTCTACTCTCTACTTAAAAGATTGCTGCCTCAGTTGAAGCCCCAGTCACCTCTCATTTGAGCTATTGCCTCTTAATTCCTATCCCTGCCTCCAGTCTCTCCCCTCACCAACACATTGTACACACATCCACCAAATTGGTATTACTGAAGTGCAGATGTGATCATGTCACTAATCTGCTCAAGAGTCTCCAGTGACTCCCATTTGCCTCTAGGATACAATATACTCTTCTGTTGGGCCTTTAAAGCTCTGAATGTCCTAGCTCCAGCCCATCTTTCTAGACTGATTTCACTTTATTCCTCCTCATGCTCTCTACATTCCAGACAATCTAGTTGATTTGCTTTTCCCTCTTAATGGCATTCTTCTGCCTCTCATCTCTGTGATGTTGCTCAGGTTGTCCTCCATGCCTAGAATACTCTCCCTCCTCATCGCCACATCTTGGAATCCCTAGGTTGTTTCAAGCCTAAGTTCAAATTCTTCCTCCAACATAAAGATTTTCCTGACCCCAACCAGTTGTTAGGGGTCCAACTCCCCCAGTTGTGTTTGCTTTACACATGTTGTATTTCCTTATTAGTATACACACACACATACATACATACCTATACATATATTGTTGTAGCATATATGTTGCTGGAGCAGCTAAGTGTCTCAGTGGATAGAGAATTGGGTCTGGAATCAGGCAGACTAATCTTCATGAGTTCAAATCTAGCCTCAGACACTTACTAGCCATGTGGCCCTTGGCAAGTTACTTAACCTTGTTTGCCTCAGTTTCCTTATCTGTAAAATGAGCTGAAGAAGGAATGGCAAACCACTCCAGTATCTTTGTCAAGAAAACCCCAAATAGGGTCATAGAGAATCTGAAATGATGGAACAACAATAAGTGTTGTTTCACACACACACACACACATACACACACACACACATACACACAGTCCAAGAAGAATCTGATTTCCTTTCATTTGTTTTCTTTGTAGTCTCAGTGCCTAGTACAGTACCTGGAACATAGTAGGTGTTTGAGAAAAGATAGATGAACTGAATTGAATTGAATTCCTCCTGTGATCCATCTTTCACATTGTCACAGAAATAATCTTTCTAATATACTACTTTGATTACATGGTTCTCCCGTGCAAGAACCACACGTGGCTCCATGTTACCTACTTGATAAGTATAAAATTTTGTCACCTGGTATTTAAGATGCTCCACAATCTCACTCCAACATGTATTCTAGATAGACATATAGTGCTTTACAGCAATGGTGTTAACCTTAAATAGAAATGGAGACTATTAATCCATATATAAGGGTCCCAGTGGACCATTTATTGACTTAGTTTTAAAATGTAGTAATATCTATATCTTAAAGTACTTTTATTTGTTTTGTTAAATACAGTCTAGCTATATTTTAATCTGGTTCAAGCAGTTCTAGAGAGCATTGTGGGCTCTGAATGCTTTATACTTCTGTTTTAAGGTTTACCAAGCTTTCTTCAAAAAACTCTGTGAGGTAGGTAGTACAAGTATTATTATCCCCATTTAACAGTTTAGGAACTTGAGGCTCAGAATTAATTGCTTTGTTCAACATAACACAGCTAGTAAAGTGTCCAAGTTGACAGTCAAATCTGGGTCTTCTAAAAGTAAGTCCAGTTTTATTTCCACTATCCCACTCTCCTCTTTCTAGTTTTATTCCACATTTCCAAAGCAAGAGGATTAAGGCTTGTTACCATCTTCTGTCCTCTCTCATCACCATCTCAGTCAGATAAAAAGATAACCAGAACAGCGTCTCAAACCTAAAGAGAAGTGAAGAGCGTGTCCAGGAGAAGAGGGTGATCAACATCATCAAGGGCTGCAGAAAGGTCAAGAAGGATGAGGAGTGAGGAAAGGCTAATAGATTTGTCAATGGGGAGAGCATTATTGGAGAGAGTGGTCTCAGTTGAATGATGAATTTGGAAGCCAAATTGCAAAGACTTAAGTAGAGAAGAGAGTGAAAAGAAAAGAAGTTGAGGTACTTACTAATTGTGGATGGCCTGCATAGAGATATTAGACACAAAAAGGAGGAGAGATACAGGACAGTTGGTGGGGAAGGACAGATCAAGG
The DNA here is from genome assembly GCF_028583685.1 of Petaurus breviceps papuanus. Taxonomy (NCBI): domain Eukaryota; kingdom Metazoa; phylum Chordata; class Mammalia; order Diprotodontia; family Petauridae; genus Petaurus; species Petaurus breviceps. The sequence goes on along the minus strand of NW_027187419.1, from coordinate 9,701,503 downwards.
GAAGTTTTGTTTCCATTGGAAGAGATATTGCCGTGTTTTTAGGCAGTAGGGAAGCAGCCAGTAGAAAAGAAGAGATTGAAGATAAGTGAGAGTGGAGATGATAGAAGGGACCCTATGTAATAAATTTAGTGATTGTTGTTGTTGTTATTTGGTTATGTCCTACTCTTCATGACCCTGTGTACCATATCACGCCAATGCTATCCATAGTGTTTTCCTTGCAAAGATACTGGAATGGTTTGCCATTGCCTTCTCCAGTGGATTAAGGCAAACTGAGGTTAAGTGACTTACCCAGGGTTACACAGCTTATAAGTATCTGAGGCCCAAGTTGAACTCAAGTCTTCCTGACTCCAGGCTTAGCATTCTATCACCCACTGAGTCACCTAGCTGCCTCTAGGGACTGACAATTTCCTGTAATTCAAATTTTTCTCCAGAATAACTGGAGTAATTCACAGTTTCACCATGAATGTGTTAGTATGCCTATTTTCCTGATGTCCTTCTAACATTGATTATTTTGGTCTTTGGTCTTCTTTGTCAATTTTCTTGGTTGAGAATTTTAAAAAATTCCTACTACTCTTATTATTAGTGATTTGAAGTGATATTTGATATAATTTTTGAAAATTTACAATTCTTTCTAAAACTTCTTTTGACCAGAAGTGATAAATCAAATTATTTGGGAATCAAATTCTATGTTCTCTTGGACATATTTCAGAGTTTCCATTGGATTATCGGAATTGATGAAAGATTCAAAGATGAATATTTGCCTTTGTGACTCCTGAACTTTAGCTTTTAATTTTTCTTTGTGTTACTTTTTTAAATTTTCAAAATTTAATTTATTTTATTTTTAATTTGAAGAATAAGACAAGCATTTCTATAATGCAGTATAGTAAAAAAAAATGACTGCATATGAAACTGCAAATTTATTATGTACAACCTCCTGTTCCTTTAAAATATAATAAAGCTATCATGTAAATTTCATTTTTTCTTTTTTTATTCTCTCCCCCAATTAATTTTGTGAAGTAATGACCCATAAACAAATATTTTAAGAGAAGGGGAAACATAGATCATTGTCCAGAGAAACCCTATCATGAGCCCTTTTCTAAAACAAAAAATATTTTTAGAATATGACTTTCTTCCTCTTGTCAGTTTATAAATTCATATTTTCTAAAGTATGTTTGCTTTTAGCAAATCATACCTACAATGATATATTAGCATACTCCTCTCAATATAGTATGTAGAGTCTATAAAACATCTGTTAGATACACACACACACCATTATAATGAGCCTCTTCTGTATAAACAGCTGCACAAACATTAAACCCCTATAGAATGGCATAAATAAAGAAAGCATGTACATATATCACAGGCAAGCAACATGACAAAGAATATTTCACAAGGTGGTGAGTGAAGTGGTGGTCATGGGAATTAGTGTATAGAGAGAGTGTGTGTGTATGTATGTATGTAAGAGTGAATCAGAGAAAGAGAGGGGAAAAAGGAGAAAATGAAAGAAGAGAGATTGTACATGTTTGTGGGAAGGAAGGTGAGCATTTATACACTGTTTCCCATGGACCAGTCACTGTGCTGAGCATTTTATAAACATTATCTCATTTGAGCCTCATAATAATTTGGCAAGGTAGTTGCTGTTATTGTTCCCATTTTATAGTTGAGGCAACTGAGGCAACCAGAGGTTAAGTGACTTCCCTTGAGTCACGAAGCTAGTAAGTGTCTGAAGCCACATTTGGACTCAATCTTCCTGACTCCAAGACCAGTACTCTCTCTACTGTGCTATCTATCTGCCTCTGGGTAAAAGCACTGTCTTTATTTTAAGTGTTAAGGAGAGGATTCATATAAAAGTGGATAGATTATAAGATCCCAGATAGAGAAGTAGAAGGAATATCCAGTCCAAATCTCTCTCATTTTCTAGATGAGAAAACTAAGACCCAGGGAAGTTAAATGACTTATCCAAGGTCATACCACAAATAGCAGAATTGGGTTTTGAACACTGAGGACACCATAAGTACCTTCCTGCTTCCATGGGAATTTTTTCAGCTGTTTCAATGCTGGAGGGAAGGGAAGGAGCTGGGAGATGGATAGAATTTTAGGTTTGGGTACTAGAGAAGACAGAAGATGTTATGTTAATAGAGAATACAAAAGTTTACATCATAAAAACAATTAGAGGAGAAAGGAATAAGAGTTTGGATAATGCCTAGTATGTGCAGGCACTGCGCTAAGGTTTTAGTTGTTGTTTTGTTTTATAAATAGTGTCCCTTTTGATCTTCATAACAGCTCTTCAGGGTAGATGCTATTATTCTTCTCAATTGTAAAAGTTGAAGAAACTGAAGCAAACAGAGGTAAAGTGAATTGCTTTGGATCTCACAGCTAATAATTGCCTGAGGCTGGATTTGAACTCAGGTTCTTCTGATTTTAGGCCATCATTACATCCACACTTTAATGAGGATCAAGAAAGCTTACACAGCTATAGGAAGAGTTCTTGACCAAACAAGGGACTGAGAGTATCACAGGAGTTAAAATGGACAATTTTGATTATGTACATACAATTGAAACACTTTTGCAGAAGCAAAAATAATGTAGCCAAAATGAAAAAGGAAAGGGGGGGGGCTTAAGTATTTGAAGCAAGTTTTTCTAATAAAATTCTGATATTCAAGATACATAGGCACTCGATTTGAATATATACAAATAAGAGCTATTCCCCAATAGATGCATGGTTAAAGTATATGAACTAGCACTTCTCAAAAATAAGAAAAACAAGCTGTCAAACAAATGTGAAAAAAATTATCCAAATCACTAAAAAAGTGATCCCTAATTTTAATCATTAATAAAATAAATGCAAATTAAAATAACCGAGCTTCCTCTTCACAAGCACCAGATTGGCAAAAATGACATAAAAAAGGGGAGATGACAATTGTTTGGAAGGGCATAGGATGGATACACTAATGTACAATTAGTGGAACAGTAAATTGGTTCATCTCTTCTGAAAAGAAATTTGTAACTATATCCAGAGTCACTGTAACTGTCACATTCTTTGACCCCATAATATTACTACTAGGCCTATACCAAAAAGAGATCAAAGAAAGAAAGATCCATATGTACAAAAGTATTCATAGCAGCACTTTTAGTTGTAGTAAAGAACCAGAAACTAAAGAGGTACCAATAAATTGGGGAAAGACTGAACAAATTATAGTTTATGAATAAAATGAAATATTATTGAGCCAAAAGAAAAGGAAAAGGGACCAATTCAAAGAAACTTGGAAAGACTTTTAAGACCTGATGCAGGGTGAAGTGAACAGAACCAAATGCGTGCACATACACACACACACACACACACACACAGAAACATCATAAAGAAAAACTACTTTGGAAGTCTTAAGGACTCTGATCAACCATGGCTCTAGAAGATCAATGATGAAACGTGCTTCCCACCTCTTAAGAGAAAGATGATGCACCAGAGGCACAGGATGAGAAATAAATTTCCAAACCTAGCCAATATGTGGATGTGCTTGCTTTTCTATGGTAACTTATTAAAAACAGATTTGGTGGCCTGGGGGAGGAGGAAAGAGACTGGAAAGAGGGATTAGTGATAGTAATGCCAAAAGCAAAGAACATCAATAAAGTATTTTTTTGATGCACTGAAGAGAACAGAGTGGAAGTTCAGAAGGAAATAACAGATAAGCAGGATAGCTTTGGAACTAATGTGTTGCATTTATTATGTACTTTAAAAAATAAGCTGTATAAATGAGGCTTCATATATAATTCTCTTTTTTTCTGTTTTTAAAATGTATTAAAATGGTCATATTTATTGATGTTTTTCAGATTCAGAAAAAAAAATAAAAATTAAATAAGCAAACAAGTTGAAAGAAATTTAGAGAAAGGTAGAAAGTAGTCATCCAGGGCAGTCCTACTTTGAAAAGGGGAGAGGGGAAGAGCAGATGTACATACCCTTTCCTGAACCCCCACCCCAAATGTATAGACCTCTCTCCTTCCTTCAAGTCACTTGTACAGATTTATCTTTGTGGAGATTGGGTCCTCCACCCCATCCCACCCCAGCAGAATATAAATTCCTCAAGGACACAAATTATTTTCCAGTTTGCTTAAGGCAGTGCTCTGCCTATAATATCAACCAATTAGCAAAAATTCAATAAATGTTTATTATGTGAATGACTAGTTGAAGTGAATAATTTTCAGGATATTTAATGGCTTGAAGGCAGAAAGCTCAAGGATAAAATAAAAAAAAAATTAGATCTGCCCAGCCTAAAGGAAGGGAAGTATGAGGGTTTGGTTTTTTTTGAGGTGCATGTGTGGCAGTAATGGGAAAAAGGGTGGATGGACAAGGAGATTTTAGTAAGACTTCATTTAAATGTATGAAGAGATAATTTATGCAGAGGAGAGCAGACCAGATTGCCCTTGGAAAGTTGTTCAGGGCTTTTAATGACCCTAAGCTTCTCCCTGAAATGATGACCCATCAGTATTTTGGTGGTGATTCTGCATGGGTTCAAGTCATGGAACGTCACAGTATCTGAAAGATGGAGGTTTTGGTTCATCCACAAGATGGGTATGAATAAGCTGAGACATATCAGTGAGAGAATCATAACTAGTAATTCCAGCATCTGGGGAAAATTCAGACAGGATGTTAGGAGAAATAGAAACCAGCACTTTTTGCTACCACTGCAGATGTAGAGTGGACAGAGTGCTGGACGAGGAGATCAGGGTTCAAAGCATGCCTCTGACAACTCACTGAGCAAATCACTTGATCTTTATGTTCTCTCTGTTTCCTAGTTTGTGAAATGAGGGGCTTGAACAGGATGATGCCTCAGGCCGTTTCTAGCTTTAAATCTATGATCCTGAGTGTCCTATATGGTGCAGGTCCCTAGACTAGGTGCCACATGGGCAGTCCTACCCAGAGGAGTAAGGTTGAATTAGTAGGAGAAGGTGGGCTGGGAGAAGGATGTAATGTCAACAGGATCCTGGGGGTGAATAGTTCCCCATAGTTCCCATCCCCTAAGGCAATGGCATTCAGGAGGGTGCACTTCTTGTCCATGGAAGTTTCCTTGTTAGCCTATCCCACATTAGCTCCATGCTGCCTGGCACAACTGTAGTAGAGTGGAACTCTCTCCACCCTACCCCACCCCACCATATGGGACAAAGCCATAGTGATCCTTGCCTGGCTCTGATTACCAGTGAAGAATTGCACAGGAGAAGCAGCTTAACTGATATCATTAAAGAAATATATTATCAGGATGTGAGGGGCACTGGTCAAATAGTAGAAATAAGGAATACATGCCATGTGTTCCACTGCTGTGCTTAGAGTGTCAGGAAGTGCCAATGAATGCCCCCAGGACTTTGGGTGAACTGCCTGCTCGGGGCAGGGACAAAGATTTCCCAGGAACAGGAAGCCTAGATGGATCTGGGGGGTGAGGGGGCCTCCCTGCACTGATGACATCTGTCCTACTTCTGCGGTAAAAGAGGGGGGAATGGTCTTTAAATGCAACAAGTGAAATTTAGGTCCAACATTAAAAATAACTGTAACAGCTCCCATGGTATAGCGGAAAGAGGGCAGGACAAAGCAGCAGAGAACATTGTCAGAAGGAAGTCCTAGTTCTTATAGTTCTGATTTGGGTGACTCTAGGCAAGTCACTTTATTTAGCTAGTCCTCTTTCAGAATGTTCAAAATGGGGGTAATGATACTTGCATTGTCCATTTCGCAGGAGTATTGTCTGAAAAGCATTTTGTAAACATTGAACACTGTATAAACATGAATGCTAGATGGTTCAGTGGGTAGAGCACTGGACCTGGAGAAAAGAAGACCTTCATTAAAATCTGACCTCAGACACTTACTAGTTGTTTGACCCTGGGCAAGTCACTTAACCTCTTTGCCTTAATCCACTGGAGAAGGAAATGCCAAGCCATTGCAGTATCATTACCAAGGAAATTTCATGGAAAGCATGGTCCACAGGGTCACAAAGAGTCAGATGTGACTGAGCAGCTGCACAACAACAATAATAAATATGAATTATTATTATACACCAAAGAACCAAGTGACTTTTCCTCTGGTGAGTAGATAGCCACCTTCTTGAGATGATTTCTGGAGAAAGAGGATATATTCATTCATTCAACAAACATTGTTCTATATATTAGGGACAGCCTTTGCTACAATTAAATCAAACCCTGATTTGTGACATTTATTGGTTTCTGAGGTATAAATACAAACATGGAACATTTAATAACCAGGGTCTCTAGGCATCTCTAACCCCTGGAAAGTTCTCAGAGCAGATTCACACATAATGTTTGTTGAATGAATGAATTCATCCCAATAAGTGTATCTTCAGCTCCCACAAGCTGTCTATAACCACCCCTCTCTGGATCCTTACACATACTTGGGAGGGCACCATTCCTACTTCCCTCTCAGCTCTCTCTAGAAAGGATCTGATATCAATTAAGGTTTGGTTTGGTTTGGTTTTGGTTGGGACCTGTGGTTTCATCGAAGGCAAATCCTTTATAACCTCAAGAATCTCTTAGATCAGTGGTATCAAATTCAAATAGAAACAGGTCCCTCTGGCTCATATATTGACTCAGAAATTAATGTTATCTATATTGTATTTTATTTTTGTTTATTTTGTTCAACATTTCCTAATTACTTTTTTTTTTTTTGCTTTTTGGAGGGCAATTGGGGTTAAGTGACCTGCCCAAGGTCACACAGCTAGTTTTTGTGTTAAGTGTCTGAGGTCAGATTTGAACTCAGGTCCTCCTGACTCCAGGGCCGGTACTCTATTCACTACACCACCTAGTTGCCCCTCCCAATTACATTTTAATCTAGTTCAGGCAGCACATGGGCATTTTGCTGGCACCTCTAGCCAGAACACTAAGTGGTTACAGTCTTGCTCATATTTATACAAATATTGGAGGTAGTACTTGAATACAAGTCCTCCTGACTCCAAGGCCTGCCCCTTAATCCACTGTGCCATACAGAGGTTTCAGATGCTTGTATCTGAGGGCAAATCCCCATGGATATTAGTATTGAAGAGTTTAAACCAAATCTCTAATTATAGAAAGGCAGCATTTATCCCTTGTTAAGTTAGATTGAGGTGTAAATGAGAAGGGGAAGGAAGAGCTCAAAGAGAGACAGGAGGCACTCCCAGCACCCTTGAAAGCCTGCTGGACAAAGGACGGCCTCTTTGCTGGGCTCAGTCACATGTGGTAAGCCAATTCATAGCTCTGTGGTGGATCTGGTTTTCCTTTTCTTATTAATGAATTAATTTTTAGTTTTCAACATGCACTTTTTTTTTTTTAAAGCAATCGGGGTTAAGTAACTTGCTCAAGGTTACACAGCCAGGTGTTTCTGGGTGGGTGCTAAGTGTCCGAGCCCGGGATTCGATCTCCAGGTCTTCTCAACACTGGAACCGGTGCTCTTACTCGTTGTGCTACCTGGCCGCCCCTCAACATGCACTTTCACAAGATTTTGAGTTTCAAATTTTTTCTCCATCTCTCCCTTCTCCCCACCCCAAGACTGTGTGCATTCTCAGCATTCTCATTACCCCTTTCCCCAATCTGCCCTCCATTCTATCATACACATACATACCCTTCTCTTATCCCCTTCCTTTCTATTTTCCTGTAGGGCAAGATAGATATCTATACCCCATTGCCTGTATATCTTATTTCCCAGTTGCATGTAAAAACAATTTTAAACATTTGTTTTTAAAACTTTGAGTTCCACATTCTCTCCCTTCCTCCCTCCCCACTCACCCTCATGGAGAAGGCAAGCAATTCGATATAGGTTATACATGTGTAGTCATGCAAAACACTTCCATATTAGTCCTGTTGTGAAAATCTTACTGTATTTTCCTCGATCCTATCCTATCCCCCATTTATTCTATTTTCTCCTTTGATCCTGTCCCTCCTCAAAAGTATTTGCTTCTGATTATCCCCTCCCCCATTTGCCCTCCCTTCTATCATCCCCCACCCCTTAACCCCTTCCCCCCTACTTCCTTGTAGGGTAAGATAGATTTCCATATCCAGTTCAGTGTGTATGTTATTCCCTCCTTAAGCCAAATCTGCTGAGAGTAAGGCTCACTCATTCTCTCTCACCTCCCCCCTTTCCTTGGTTTTCTAGGGACCTATTTGGTCATTGAACAGTTGGCCAGATCTGCTCTGCAGTCTAACCCATTTGGTCAGGAAAATGCCAGCCTGACCACTTTCACATCTGGTGTTTTTCATAATGTGTCTGTGGCCAGGGTTTTGTCCATTGGACTCTTTGTGTGTGTATAAATTTTTTCCTATTTTTCCTGGAATGTCAAATGTGCACCTTGGCCCAGCACACCTTTTCCTGCTCCTGCCTCCCCCTCTACCCTCCCTCCGTCCAAGCTATTGCAAAGGCCCAGCTTCTGTGGCATCTGGCTTTGTGGAATTCTGCATATTCTCTCTGGGGGAAGGGAGAAGAGACCCGGAATAGAAGATGGCCCCAGTGTGACTCTTTGTTTTTTTAATCCATTTATTTAGAAAGAAAATAAAAAAGCAAAGAAATTGTGATTCCCTGTACTCAGCCATCAATGTGGAAGACATTAGTTTTAAATTACTCTACACTAGAAATGCAAAGTAAATACTAATAGACCAAAAGAATCAATTCATTAATCTTCTCATGCCATTTCTTTCCAAAGACATAGATTGTAATGGTTTTGTGTACACTTAAATGAAGAGAATTAAAAATTTTAAACCAAGGTCTGTCTGTGTTATCTGGTTGTGCTTTTGGGGGAATGGAACAGGATACAATTGGCCTTTTCCCTGAGCTTAATATTAATCTAGTTTAATTCTCACTTCACAAGATCATGATGATCTTGGATTTAGAGGTGGAAAGGACCTGAGAGGTAATATAGTTTTATCTGTTCATTTTACAGATGAGAAACTGAGACCCCAGAAGTGAAGTGACTTACTTGTCCATAGTAACACAGGTGAAGGAAAAGAAATTGCCTTTTAAAATTTCCCTTTTTGTAGAAGCTAGGTGGTATGGTGAATAGAGTAGTGGCCCTGGAGTCAGGAGGACCTGAGTTCAAATCCAGCCTCAGACACTTAACACTTACTAGCTGTGTGACCTTGGGCAAGTCACTTAACCCCAATTGCCCTTCCTTCCCCCCTCCAAAAAGGCAAGATAAAATAAAATTTCCCTTTTAGGGTGAGTATATTTTTTCTTTTTTAATGTGAAAAAATATATTACCTATGATGTGAACTCTGATATTCTTGTCTCTGTGCGTTTTCATAACCTAGTATTTGGATAACCTTATAATAGGTCTTTGTCATAAAAGCTTATGGAAGTATGTGCAGGGATTTATCAATGGACCTGGCTTTAGATCTTACAGAGTACCTAGGGTGACATGATAAAAATCATGTAAAATCTATCCATTGTAACCTGTTACTAATCCCCCTGCCAGGGCATACTGGCTACTCTGCCACCCATTTACTTACTATTGTATCATCAGCAGAATGCTGGGAATGCAAGAAATGTTCCTGATCCTCATCTTTAGGGACTGCAGATTCCCAGGACTTTGATCTAGAGGGGTCCATAAAGAGGACAGGATCATAGATTTAGAGGCTTAGAGGCCATTGAGTCTAACCTCATTTTATAAATGTGGAAACTGAGGACTGGAGAGGAAATTTCTCCAAGATTACAGATGTGGAAAGTAGCACAGGTAGGATTCAAACCCAAGTTCTTTGACTCCAAATCTAGTGCCTTTGGCACTTTAGATTGAGATCCTATATGAACAAATAAATTCTTGTTTAATTGCAATGGATTGGATGCCCAGGCAACACAGACTTAGTAGCCATGGGATCATAGGATCCTAGATAGAGCTGAAGGAAATCTGGGAGGTCATCAGGTCAAAAAATCCCATTTTAGAGATGAGGAAACTGAGGCCCAAAGCAGTTAAGTGACCTGCCCAAGATCACACAGGTAGTAAGCATCAGAGATGGGCTTTGAATTGAGGCTCTCTGACTCCAGAACTAGTGCTATTTCCACTGAGCAAGAGCTGCTGAACTAAGCTCAACAGTCCTGATATCACATGTTTATTCTACTTGCAATCTCCCATGTGCCTTAGCACCAATATCCAAGAATTCCTTTTGACTGAGGGGAATTAAAATTTTCTCTCCCTCCCTTCTTCCATTCATCCGATGACTTGCTAAAAAGTTCTGTTGCTTCTCTGTCCACAGTCTCTTCTATTATCTGTCTCTCCCAACACAAACCTGAACAAAAATCCCTTGTATGGCATATTCAATGAATGTATTTCCAGACTTTGCCACAAGAGCTACAGTGAAGAAGAGCCCACTGTCTCCACCTAAGGTGATATATTCCACTTTGGGATAGCTCCAAATTGTTGCAAGGGTGTTTTGTTGTGTTCTGTTCTCTGAAGCTGGTCTCTTTATCTTATCCAGGCTGGAAGTGCAGTGGCTGCTTCTGGGCCTGACCACAACAATGATCAACGTGGAAACTTTAACCTGCACCATTTCTAACTCGGGCTGGCTCACCCCACCTTAGACAGCCTGGTGGTCCCCCACTCCTGAAAGCTCACCATTTTGGCACCAGATAGTGCAGAAACACAATCATCCTTAGCTCTGAGGAAGCTCAGAACTTCCCAGCTCAAATGATCTATAAGACTCAGCCTCCTCCAGTAGCAGGAATTACAGGCTCAGGCCATTGTTCCTGGACCAAGTTTGTTTATTTCTTTTTCTCCTTTTTCTTACATCAAGTCAAATTTGCCTTCTTTGATATTTCCAAATACTTCTCTGATTTCTGTCCTCAAGGGCCAGGCAAGACAAATCTAATCCTTCTTACCCCAGGCCAGCCCTTTAGATACTTGGAAGTAGCTGCCCTGTCCCTTCAGTCTTCTCTCATCAGTGGTTGCACCAATGACTGCAAAATAATAGGTGGTGAAGCAGGTAAAGGACTTGGCCTGAAGTCAGGAGGACTCCTCTTCCTGAATTCAAATTTTGCCTCAGACACTTACTAGTTGTGTGATGCTGGGTGAGTCATTTAATCCTAAAAAAAATTGGGGTGGGGAGAACAGTGGATAGAGTACCAGGCCTGGAGTCAGGAAGGACTGAGTTTAAATGTGGCCTCAGAAACCTATTAACTGTGTGACCCTGGGCAAGTCATTTAACCCTATCTGCCTTAGTTTCCTCATCTGTAAAATGAACTGGAGAAGGAAATGATAAACCACTCCAGTACTCTTTGCCAAGAAAACCCCAAATGGGGTCATGAAGAGTCAGGTGTGACTGAAAAATTTCCCCTTCTAGATCACTGTCATGTTGTGGTGGAGGGACTTAGCTCAATGAAACTATGAACTAAGTATAGTGTTACCCAAGACAGATGTTGATGCACTACTGAGGGTACAGAACCACATTCATATCACTATTACCTCTGGTCTTAGGCAAATCTACATTTGGCAACTGAGATGTGGCCAGTTCATGTAAGTTATGCTCTCTGCATTAGAGTTTGAATGCTTGGCAGTTCAGCTTGAGAAAGGACCTCAGTGTTTGGTACCTTATTTTATCAGGTGATCTTCATAATCTTCCCAAGACAAATCAAATGGAAGTGATTCAGTTTCCTGGCATGGCACTGGTAGATTGTCCAGGTTTCACAGGCATACAATAATGAGGTCAGCACAAGGGCTCTGTAGACATTTAGTTTGGTAGTCAGTCTAATACTTCTTCACTTCCACACTTTCCTACAGAATCTCCCAAACCCTGAGCTAGCTCTGGCAATGTGTGTGTCAACATCATCATCTGTGTGTACCTCTCTAAAAAGTGGTCCTGATCTATATCTTGTCACTGAACCCAGATGGCTCTGGAGGAGAGAGTGAGGCTGGTGACTTTGTACAGTCCTGCCTCACTTAAATCCAATTCTCTTGCAAGTCATAATATCACCTTCCTGATGTCATGGTCCTCTTTGAGAATGAAGGACAAACAACAATCTATGAGTAGTAATAGCTGCCCCACTGGGGACCCAACTGACCAGTTCCAGTTGGACAGTGCAGTTTCTTCTTCCCTCCCTCCCTCCCTCCCTCCCTTCCTTCCTTCCTTCCTTCCTTCCTTCCTTCCTTCCTTCCTTCCTTCCTTCCTTCCTTCCTTCCTTCCTTCCTTCCTTCCCCCTCTCCCTCCCTCCTCTCCCTCTGTCTACATAAAGAATCATACCCTTACCTGTGGTTGCTCTGCCCAAAGGAATATAAAGTTTGATGACTGAAACTTTGAAAGATATCTTGGGGTTTATGGAATAGATTTATTTTTTAAGGACCATGCTGTTAACCCAAATCACTCTGGCTCTCACTGATTGGCCAAAAGTGAGTCCCAGAGTAAGCCTCAGTTGGTCGTTGCTTGGGCTCTGATGTCTCAGAGTGAGTCTATTGCTCAGAGTGAATAACTGTTTCTGTTTTGTCCAGAAACCCTGAGGGTCTTCCCCTCCCAGACTGATTTTTTTAACTAGGTAAAAAAGGCCATTCTTTGCCTCATTTTTTTACTTAGTCTTAATTACTGGGCATTGCCTCAGAAAAACTGAGACCTGGGAAAGACTTTATCTTAAAAAGGCCAAGGTCTCCCACTACATCTGGGGTGATCTCCAGTTTTCCTGATCTATATCTTGCCATTGGACCCAGATGACTCTGGAGGAGAAAGTGAGGCTGGTGACTTTGCACAGCTCTCCCTCACTTAAATCCAATTCACTTGCAAGTCATGACATCACCTTCCTGATGTCATGGTCCTCTTCTAGAACATAGGACAAACAACAACAATGACTGCTAACGTAAGTGAACTTATCCACAGAATTCAGAATACTAGCTATCATTACAAATGCTCACAGGGAGGTCAGTAGAAGTGATACAAGTAGATTTTCAAAGCCTGTCTGAAGAACTTAGAATTGATTATGAGACATGGGAGATGCTGGCCCAGCACCACCCAGCATGGGGTGCCTGCATCAAAGAAGTGCTGTGCTCTATGAGCAAAGCGGATTTGCAGTAGCTCAAAAGAAATGTGAGATGAACTAATTTAGAGCCATCTCCACTCCAAATGTTCATATGTACTATTTGTCCCCAACTTGTTATAGAAAAATCCGAGCTTGTATTAGTCTGATCAGGCAGTTGGACATACTGTACCTGAACCGCAGCATGGTGATATCATTTTGGTCCTCTTTGATAACAAAGGACAACAACCGACCAACCAATTTCTATAAATGGCACAAAAAGACATCAAAAGGTTGTAGCTCAGTGGAAGGTTAGCTCCCAGAGAAGCCAAGAAGTAGTTGGTAGAGTCATTATCCTCTGCACAAGTACAATAAAAAACACCATTTCATGGTATACTTAGTTATCTAACCCTGGAGTACTCATGCTGTGAAGGCAAGAAGAATATTATGAAAATAGCTGCAGCTTATGTACCTTATTTGTTGCAACTTATGCAGCTTTTTTGTTGGAATTAATGAAGGAGAAAAATTTGACAAGATCCTCCAAACCCAGTCAACATATATCTTAATACTTATTGACTTCAGTGTGAAAGTGGGTCTCAAAAAATTTTTTTTAATATTTTGGAAAAGTAGGGTTTGAAAAGAAATCTAATGTTATATGCACTTCTGACAGGATCCATATTTCTCAGCAAAAAAAAATAGAGAAGATAAGTTAAAGGTCAAAGTTCAGGCTTATGCAAACAGAAAAGAAAAATGAATTGAGACACAAGAGATCTGAGTTCTGATTCTGCTTTTGTCACCAACTGGTTGTGTTAACCATGTGTTAACCTCTCCAGAAAGACTTTTCTTTGAGAAGGTCTAAAAAAAATCAGGTGCACAGATCACAAAGGATTTTAATATAGCTTTCTCTAGAAGATTCACATCTTATTGGTTAGGTTTTCATGGGAATTTGGTTTGGGGGTGGGAGGGAGAGGAGGAAGATCAGAGATCAGGAACCTTAATCAGTGAGGGGGTGTGGTTGTTGAAGGTAATGGTTTTGGTGCCAAAGTAGAGGGGCATTAGTGAAACTGAAGGGGGAAGGGGTGTGACCATTTTTTCCTGCAGACCAGGATTGCTGATGGTTACATGCTACTCCAAGGCTCTTTCTTTATATAGTTGTTTTACATAACCCTCGAGACCACATGCCACTGGCAATCCTGAGGACAGACTTCCAGATCACCTTGTAAAACCCAAGCCATACTTTTGCCCTTTCTGAGAGCTGCAAAGTCTGAGCTCATCAATCCTCCAGGCCATTTGGTCACAACAGACTCCTAAGCTGTGCCAATAAATGTTAGAAAAATGTAGCATAAAAAAAATTATTCAAGAAAACGGGACCAAATGAGAAAAGTAGTGCAGGGGAGATCTGCTGGGACGTTCTCTGAGGGTGACTGCTGGTGTGCCATTTATTTCTGAGCACTGAGCCCTTACCTCAGCTCAGACTCATTACTGTCTCCTCTTGCAGTTTCAGTGGTTATTTCCCCAATGCTGGCTTTTAATTTTTTTTATTTTACCAATTCATAAACAAATTAAACCCCTCCAGAAGATTTTAATATAATTAGAAACATGCATTCTGGCAAAGGCTCATGGGGAGAACATTCTTGGTTGGCTTCCAGCTAAAAGGCCGATCTATCAATTGCTCTGGAAATGCTGGCACTCAGGAGACTCTATTGCATTTCAAAGCTAAAATGGAGGAGGGTTGGGGGGTTTCTCTCTCTCTCTCTCTCTCTCTCTCTCTCTCTCTCTCTCTCTCTCT
>NW_027187419.1:9669804-9686755 GCF_028583685.1 Petaurus breviceps papuanus | reverse complement strand
TCTCTCTCTCTCTCTCTCTCTCTCTCTCTCTCTCTCTCTCTCTCTCTCTCTCTCTCTCTCTCTTTCTCTCTCTCTCTCTCTCCCTCCCTCCCTCCTTCAGTGAGGTTAGGAAGTTGCTTGATTAATAATGCAGATCCTGAGAGAAAGATAGAGAAGTGCCTTCAGGCCTTAGTTTGGAGAATGCTGTTATAAGGAGAAAGAGTAGAAAAAAAAAGAACAGAAGACAATGGAATCATTTTCCTGAGTGCTGAGGTAATATTTTTTTCCCTCTGGGGAGAAAAGCAACTCGGTCTTGAGAAGCTTAAGCAATATACATCATGTTTAATTTCATGCCCAAAGACTCAGATTGATGCTATACCCACAGTTTCCTCCACATATAAAGGCTGTGCCTTCACTCTAGCTATAAAATCATAATTCTGGAGGATGGCTACCGTCATGCAATTTGTAGGCACCCAGGAAATATTTTTGAGCTTTATTTAAATTTTGCTTAAACATTAGTAATCATGGATGTCTTAGAGAACTTCCTCCAAGCCAGACTCCTCTTGGCATTCAAAGCCATCCCTAATGTGTCCCCAGTCTGACTTTTCAGCCTTATTTCCCCACTGTTCCTTCTCAGTGAGGAAGTGGAGGTGGAGCAGGTAGAGTGCTGGACTTGGATCACTTAGGTTCAAAACCCACCTTTCAACACTTAGTGGCTTCCACTCTAAGCAAGTCATTTAATCTTTCTAAGCCCCAGCCAGGTCTCAAAACGTTGTACAAGGTTTATAGTCTGCTTTAGCAGAGGAAGTTCTCACTGTCATAAAGACAATTTTACCTTCAGGTCTTCACCTTGATTAAAGAGGCAAAATTCAGGAAGAGAATGTTTAAAAAAGTTTGTGAGCACACCAAAACACAACCTCTTGGTGTTGTAGCCACTGTGGCCTACCCCAGGATTCCAGAAAAGGACTGCTTTTATAGACAAGAGTAAGCAGCTTCCATGTAAGGGCACAAGTATTTTGATGGGATCTCTAAATCAGAAGGAGGTGGAATTAGGGCAGTTTCAGCTCCTCCCTGAACATTTTGATTGGCCTACATTTCAAATAAGGAGATGGGGTAAGTGAGCATGTACTCACTAGGAGTCAGGATTAGCACCAAGACACTCCCTCAGGACCATCGTCCCCAAAGTCAAGCAAGGTTAAAACATGAGGTCCCTTTATAATGACTCTACATCAGTGACTGATTTTATACATCACCTTGATGAAATCACAGGTCTTTGACAAATCAATACATTCCCACTCTTCCTCCATGATTTAAACTTAGATCTTCCTGATTCTAGGTCTTGCACTGTTCCCTATTAGTCAACAAATATTTGTTAAGCACCTACTATTTGCTAGAGATTGGGGATATGAAGACAAAAGCAACATACTCCCCACAACATGTACATATGGAGAAGTATGTACATAATACACAAAGCAGCTATGTGGTTCAGTGGATACAGTGCTGGGCCTGGAGTCCAGAAGACTCATCTTCCTGAGTTCAAATCTGACCTCAGAAACATACTAGCTGTGTGACCCTGATCAAGTCACTTAACTCTGTTTGCCTCAGTTTCCTCATCTATAAAATGAGCTGGAGGAGGAAATGACAAACCACTCCAGTATCTTTGTCAAGAAAACCCCAAAATAGGGTCATGAAGACACAATGGAAATGGCCAGTCAATGACAACAGCAACAAAAGTTCTGACTTATGTGCCAGGCACTGCGCTAAACACTGGGTAATACAAATATGAAAAAGAAAGAAAACCTCTGCCCTCAAGAAGCTTCTCATCTAAAGGAGAGAAGACAGACAGGACATAAAAGGAAGCTGAAGGAAGATGTGGGAGGGAAAGTCACTAGTGCAGGGGCAGGATAGGATTCAAAAGAATGCAGCTAGGTGGGAAAATGAAGGAGCAACTGGCCAGGGTCACTTCCACAGCTATGTTATCAGAGTCTGACTTCAGTGAAAGTGACAAGGACACGATCTATCAAGTGCTATGTACCAGGCACTGGAGCCAAACACACAAAAATATATTTACCTGAAAATACACAGAAAAAGCAAATTTAGCCTTGGCCTCAAGGAGTTTGCATTTTAATACACAAAGTACCTGTGATTCCTTCAGTTTGGGTTATCCAGGAAAGTCTTCCGTCTACAATCCATTTGTCAATTAGTACATAAACCCTAGAACCTAGCACTAGGGATTGTTGTTATTGTTGTTTTTGTTGTTATTTGTCCTTTGCTCTGGAAGAGGACCATGACATCAGGAAAGTAATGTCATGACTTGCAAGTGAATAGGATTTAAGTGAGGCAGGATTGTACAAAGTCAGCAGCCTCCTTCTCTCCTCTGCACCTATCTGCCTCCAGTGGCAAGAAATAGATCAGGAGATGGTTCCTAATGAAGTACGGGACTGGGAATACATGTAAGTCAAACGACTTATCCAGAGTCACACAGCCAGCCAATTTCAGGTTAGGATTCAGATCAAGTCCAGGACTCTACCTCTAGGCTGCTTCTGATAGGTACACAGTAGGTATTTTGTACCTTCTAGTATAAGAATAGGAATAAATAGGTATATTCAATGCAACAAGCACTTGTTAAGGACCTACGTGGTTAATGAATGTGAATAAGCAATTTTACCTTTGTATCTACATACCTTGAAGTCCTTGCCTTCAAAGAACTTATTAACTTCTGTAGGAGTGGAAGAGAAGTGATTGGGGAATCATAGGATGAAGGACAACATTATGCCAATTAGTTATGACTGAGGACTGGGGGTAGCCGCCTCCTTTCAGTGCTTTCTGCATCTGCTAACCCTGCTCTCAGATAACTTATTCCAGACTCTAGCTACCAAAAGGAATTTCTGAAGGTTGCCCTATCTGTCTAGTTCACTGTTGTCTTCACTGTACCTAGGTGGGCCATTTGGACAGCTCCAGAGACCTTTGCAACAGGGAATCTCCAGTTCTTTTTCCAGATGAGACTGATTAGTCTTTTGAATGACTGCCCTGACTTAGCCCATTCCCAGAGTAGACTTCCATGACCCTAAGAGTCAAACAATAGACTACACTCTGTCAGAGGTAGTTTTCTCAACCTTTAAAAACCAGTACCACAACTGTGACCGAGGAACTCATGCTTTGGAGACCAGATATGGCCGAAATGCTCCCCATTTTCTTCCCTCCCTTCCATGCTTGAGATTTGGCTGAAGTTTCCTTAGTTCTGGGACACATTACCAGGATAGTTTATTGTCTGGACACTACTTAAGAATTTCAAGCATTGCAAGCAATATTGACCAATGCTAGCCCCTTAGCTAAAAGCAGCTTTTAACTTCAAGGGAAGATGGAAAATTTATCAGGGATTTGTTTAATCTGGTACAATATCTGGGCTTACCAAAACTATTTCAACTCACCGAAAATATGAAAAGCATTTTGCATTTAAGCAAATAAAAGACTTACAAGTCCACTGATAATTATGCAACTCCAAATTTATAGCCCCTCTGTGTCACTTGGATGAAATGCGAAGTAGACCAATGAACTTGTTAAATTATGACATGTTAAACAAGGAATGTGAACTATTTATTAAAGTGACAGGCAGTGAAGAAATAGACAGATTGGGGCCAAATACTTTAGGATGAAAATGAAAAGTCTCAGCAAACACTAGCTTTGCTTTTTATTCTTTTGCAATATTCATTAACATCCTCAACCAAATGTTCAGAGGCCCTGAAAATGTTCAAGAAACTTAGAAACAGCAATCAGCAGGAATCAGATAAGCAACTAGGGTAAGTAGAGAACAATGGCAAAGGAGATTGTTGATTAAAACACCTTTTAAATGTGGGGTGGGGGGATAAGGGGGAATAATAGTTTCAAGTGTGTGGGTATAGGTTCAAAGGCTTACTTTGATCTGTATAGATGGACTTTATGCGTTTGGTGTGTAGGTCCTGAGAAGTTGCTTATAAATCCTTTTAGAGAGAAAGAGGCATTTTAAAAGCAAGGAGAAGAGTTGGAGGTTGGAGGGATGGGTCATCATCACTGAAATGTGATGTATAAAAAGTTTGAGGGACATGATTAATTATTTTATTAATCATGCCAGCAGATAACTAATGAAAAAGGATCAGTGGCATTCTCAAATGCCAAAGACCCCTCATGGAACCTACTCAATGTTTATATGCCCTTGGAAGAGTGGGTTTTCCTGAGGGTGGCAATCAACTCTGATTAATGAGAAAAATTAATATTATAATGAGAAGTGGGCTTATTCCAATGAAGATCTGGGACTCAGTCTTGGACAAAGAGATTTATCTCTTATCCAGACTAACCAAATAAGGGAAATAGAGACAAAAGTGGGTCCATTCTACTCAATCCTGGCTGACCAAAGCACAATGGGACAGACCAGAATTCCTTTACCTTTTGATCAGATCTAAGTTATCCTTTGGTGCATCTGCCCAAGATTTCATCTCTTTATCAGCCCTGTCCTTAAAAGGGTGACTGAAAAGCCTACAAGGACTGAGGAAATAGAAGGGGGGGGGGAGGGAATCTTAATCCTCATTCAATAATTGGTTATTAATGCAAGAGAGAAATAAACATTTCTCTCAGATAAAAAAAAAATCCCTTTTGAGTCCTTTTGTAGATGGAACAATCTTTTCCTGTATTATTTTTGCTTAAAACAATGACAACAATGATGACAAAAACAAAAATAAAAGCACCTTTTTTTGGTGTCCTGGAAACATGCAGGAAAGGGAGAGTATAGAATTACAGACTCATGGAATCATAGAATGCTATCATTGCACCTTGGAGATCATTCAAGAACTCAAACCCCTCATTTTGCTGTTCGTAAAACTAAGACCCAGGGGGCGGCTAGGTGGCACAGTGAATAGAGCACCAGCCCTGGAGTCAGAAGGACCTGAGTTCAAATTTGACCTCAGACACTTAACACAAAAAACTGTGTGACCTTGGGCAAGTCACTTAGCCCCAATTGCCCTAAAAAACCCAACCAAACAAACAACAAAACAAACCCTAAGACCCAGAAACTGTGCCTTGATCAAAGACAAAAAGGAAGTTGTTGGCAAATCTGGGGTGTTTCAATTCACACTCTTCTCTATATATTCTTTTCACCTATAATCTCAATCATTCACCTACCACCTCTAATCAAATTGTCTCCCAAATTTTTATCTCCAGCCTTCCCTGGCAAAGGCTGATCTTGGGAAAAGGGTAAGTGGGATGGGCCTGGGGCAGGGTGTGGAGGTGAGAGAGGGGCAGACTAGAGTCCAGTGAAGTTATAGGAACATATTTGCCCTTCTTATTTAATAGAAAATAGGTTTTTTTGTTAAACTACAATCTGTTAAATTCATACAATATTTAAAAAAAAACCCAACTTTGGGAATCAGACCAAATGAACCAATAATAGTTTTAAATTCACAAATATCAATATTTTCCTACATTAAGGAAAATTCACCTTTTTGTGTCCCATTTGCCTCATGATTAGCTAGAAGTAGCAATGCATGAAATTCTGGGAGGCTCAGCCATAAGGAAATGGCAACAGATAGGTAGGCCAAAGAGGGCTAGGGATTGGGCAATATCAAATTAGAACCTGTGTAAATACAAGAGAGTGGACTAAGAGGAGAATACCAGAATCTTGCAGGGACAAGCCTCACTTGTGCTTTTGGTAATGTGTTTCCAGTCTTTGTACAGGATTGTGAAATCAAGTTATTAAAGGTCATTTGGCAATTGTTTCTTTTAACAAAAACTCAAAATCACTCATAGAATCTTAGAATGTTAGAACTGAAAGGGATCATAAATATCACCTATTCAAATAATAGAAGAGATCACATTCATATAGCTCTTTATACACATTATCTCATTTGATCCACACCTCAGGTATGTGGTTAATAGTCCTACTTCAGGCAGCTAGGATAGCTATCCCAGGATAGTTAGGATAGCTATCCACCATCTATCATAGTAGATAGAGTGCCATTCCTGAAGTCAGGAAGAATCATTTTAATGAGTTCAAATCTGGCCTCAGATACTTACTAGGTATGTGGCCCTGGGCAAGTCACTTAACACTGTTTGTTTCAGTTTCCTCATCTGTAAAATGAGCTGGAGAAGGAAATGGCAAACCACCCCAGTATCTATGCCAAGAAAATCCCAAATAGGGTGATGAAGAGTTGGACCCTATTAAAAAATAACAACAAACAATATGCCACCTCTGCTTAGAGATCTCTAGAAATGGGGGACTCCCCCAAGTATCCCTCTCCATTTGGGACAGCTCAAATTGTTAAGAAATTTTTGATGACCTCCAATCAAAATCTTACTCTTTGTAACTTCTACCCATTGTTCTTAGTACTCTCCTCTAGGTTGAAGAAAAACAACAATAGATCTCCTTCAAATACTTGAAGATACTTATCATGTCCTTTCGATCCCTTATCCCTATCCCAAGTCTCCTCTTTTTCAGTCTATGTTGACTTGGTCAAATCACTTGGCCTCTCTGGCATTCAAATTCCTCATCTGTAAAAGGGGGTAAGAATTTCTGTCTTCCTTATTTCACAGGAGTTTTGAGGGTTAAATGAGCTAATGTTTAATATGTATTATTAAGCACCTACAACAGGCACTGTGTATGAGACAGTCTTTAACAATAAACAGTTTATAGTATGCTAGTATATACAAGAAATGTACACAGATAAGTATAATACAATGCAGAATTTGCTAAGTGCCTCATCAATGATCCCTGAGCTTCAGGTGTTTGTGGGGAAGGAGGAATATACAGATAATAAGACAGATAGTAATAAAAAAATAAATTAGTTGTTTTCTCCAAAACTCTCAAATTTTCAACACCAAAAGAAAGGAATTATGTGCCAAACATAGGGTAATTTCTGCTAAATGCACAGGGAAAGAAAATAGAACATGCTATGCAAAGTAAAAATCTGATGAATGAACATTGGAGAATATTAATACTTGGAATGCTCAAACCCTTAACTATGAACAAAGCAAACCCCCGGGCTCCTGCCTAGATGGGGGAATGCTCTAGTAAAGAGCTCCACTATTCCCTCCAGGGGCTCTACCCAAACTACCTTGTGCCAGGCAAAAAGCAGTAGTCTGCTCAGCAACATGAAAGAAAGGAAGATAGCAGAGGAAGAAGTATGAGGGCTAAAAATGTATGACCTTGTGAATGGGGACCCATCCTTAGGAGAAGGGCCACGGAGGATGCAATGGTTGGGGCCAGGCCTCAAGATTTTTTTTTTTAAAGCAATCGGGGTTAGGTAACTTGCTCAAGGTTACACGGCCAGTTATTTCTGGGTGTGGTGCTAAGTATCTGAGCCCGGATTTGATCCCCAGGTTATCCCGACACTGGAGCCAGTGCTCTTACTTGCTGAGCCACCTGGCCTCCCCAGGCCTCAAGATTTTTTACAGCAGGGACCTCTTGAAGCTTCAGTGACTCTGTTCAAGTACCTTTCCCCTCTTTATTCCCTACCTCCCCCATGAGAAGTGATATATGCTGATTGTACCCAGTCATATGAAGGGAAAGAAGAACACAGAGAGGAATTCAGCAAGCTAAAATTTGCCCTTTTTGACTAGGGGACCATGGCAAGGTCAGGGAATCCCAGTGTTTCAGTGACTGCCTGAACAACCACCACCACTACCCCCAAATTCCACAAGAAGCAGGAGACAACCACATGAACAAAAGAAGAAATTGGGGGCTAAAAAATGTGGCAGTGCCAGTAGCTGCATTGAGCCTTGAGGGAAAAGGACTAGAATTCCAGCTGGGGCCAGATGTGTCTTTACAGAGGTTACTTGGGTCAGCAACCCAAGTCAGCAAACCAAGTCATAATGACTCCTATAGTCTCTCAGAAGGCATGGGAACCATGGGAGAATGAGAGAGGTCAAGATGGGGAGGAGGGCCTGGGAAGGAGGTCTGGAAGAGGGTAACAGTTTACCCCAGATGAGCATCCAGTTTGAAAATTATTCCTTTGGGGAAGAAGGTAGTTGACAGCTGGGACTTCATGTTGGGTTGAGTTCAAAGTGAGTTTGCACATCCTGAATATACCTTCTCTGAGAGAGTGTTGTACCTCCATGGGCAACATTCTGCCACAGGAGAAGGGATGTATGAGTTCCTAGGAGCATCTGGCACCCCAAAAATGGTAGGGACATAGAGGTGGAATTAGGATGAAATAACTTTTGGAAAAGAAACTGATCATGGTGAAGGCTGGTGTAGGGCCACACAATTTAGGATAAGAGGTAACACTTATCATGCAGTCTTGTTTTTCTCTAACATTGCTTCTTTCAAAAAGTTATATTTCTAACAATGAGACAGCATAAAAAAGAGGACAAGGCAAGATCTACAAAGGTAATAGTATAGACCGGAGGTGTCAAACATAGGGCCTGCTATGGTCCCCAACACTTTTGTGTGTAGTGGAATGGGATTGAAATATCATTCAGAAATGCTTAAAAAAATAAACAACAATACAATAAAATATAGAATAATATTTATTTTTGTTTTTCTAAGTCAATTTGTGACCAGCACTGCTCTTTTTCTATTTGAGTTTGATACTCAAATCAATGGCATAGACATCAGATAGAAGATGGGGCTCATACCTTGTACTTCAGAATCTTTAGTACCATGACAGACTATGCAAGTAATAGAAGGAGCAAATAAAAGTATGGCCAATGGGTCAGAAAAAGATTAAGAATAGACCAGAAAGGAAGCAAAATAATGAGGATAAATCAATGAAAAATTACTAAGATAGGATTCAGTAAGAGACAATTACTAAAAACAAGAGGTTAGGAGGAAGAATAGGAAAGTTTGGGGCCAATTGCTTAATTCAGCAGAGAAAGAGAGAAGAAAAATGATAGGTAAAATAGATGAATAAACAAACAAGCAAACAAATAAAGGGGAAAAAATATTTAGGTAAAATCAAAGAGCATGGTAAAGAATAGACAAATAAGTGCAGGAGTCTACCCAGGATGGCTGCTAGTGCAGGTTCTTTGATCTTCTTTTCTAAAGGAAAGCAACTCAAAAAGAGTTAACAATCTTACTTTAATAAAACATATTATTCATTTAGTTCAAGGGAAAAAGTCAGCACCCTGAACTTCAGAAAATACAAACAGAATTTACAAGCAGACAAAAAAATACAGAGAAAACAATAATTCAATTCAACAGACCAACATACAGGGTTTCTAACTGTCTGACCATTACATACCGTGTTTCCCCGATAATAAGACCTATCCCGAAAATAAGCCCTCCCCTTACTGTGTAAGATTCCTCTAAAATAAGCCCTCCCCCGAAAATAAGCCCTGTTGAGATTGCTACTGTAGTGAAGGTGATCCCTTGCACTACACGCTACATTATCGCGCCCCCCCCCCCGTGAAACGCACGCCGCTCTCCGAGCTGCATCCAATCAGAGCTGCAGCAGTGAGCGCGTCATCCTGTTCTTCCCCAGTGATTTGCTTATTGAATAAAGGTACATTTTTTTGTTCACATTTACCTGTTTATTAAAATTGCTGTCAATGTTCATTAAAATAAGCCCTCCCCTGAAAATAAGCCCTCTGGTGTTTTTCTGTCCAAAAAAAATAATAAGACAGTGTCTTATTATCAGGGAAACATGGTACCTACATAGTTAGTTACCAGAGAGAGAAGCACCAACATCTGGGTTTTCAAAGCTGGGGGGCTCAATAGCTACCCAGCGTCTCATCTGGTCAAATCACACAACTCCTCTCATGAGTGAACCCCAAAGTAAAACTTCACCTCAGAATATGTATACCCTTCTTCAGGGTCAGGGGACATCACAACCTTCATGACTCACTGCCTAAATACAAAGTAACAAAAGGTATGGGCCTTCCTGAAAAACAAGCCTTCCCTAAGCAAGTTTTTCTTGTTGGGCTCCAAGTGAGGCCCATTAAGGGGCAGGGAAGATCTTCGAATTCCCTTACCATTACAAGGGGATGGGGAGAAAACTTGTAGGAGCAGACTAGCACAAATCAATATAAAGAAAAAAAATTAAAAAGAGAAAAGGACTTTTTATGGAATGGGGGATTGAGTATAGCCCTTATGAGCAGACATCAGTGTGCTCAACTCATTTAGTTCCCTATATGGAAGAGGCTGGGGAACCTACTTCTGGAAAAGTCATAAAGATAGCTAATGGAAGTGCCATAGAGACATTTGGATTATGTCAGACATTCTATAACTGATTCTGATTTACTAACCACTTCATGAAGAGAAGCCTCTTTGATATAGTTGACCTGTTGTCTTTGATTTTTCCTCTGGAAGTATTTTCATGAGAGATGATTCTTAAGGGGAGAAGGCTATGGCTCTCCCCATCTAAGGTGATCATGTGACCCATGAAAGTGTGCCTGAATTTTTCACCTCAGGATTTGTTCTTTTGTTTTAGAAGAAGTTTGGAAGCTATAACATTATGAGTTTCAAAAAGTCAAGAGAGTGAACCACCAGCAGATCCAAGACTGCAGTCTAAGGCAAAGTATGAAACCTCCTGGTATAGCTTGGAGAGCCCGAAGAGTTAGGAGGGCCTTTTGTGACCTAGCCCAGTGGTAGCTGAAAGAAGGACTCATTTGAGCATTGATATGGACTTAGTAAGACCAAGACTCTTTAGAAACTATGTTAACTCTCAGCTTACTGGCCACCAGGGACTGAGAGTAGAGTGTGTGTGCCCTTTAAGATATTTTCTTTTTTGAGGGAGTGGGACACATTGATGTGTGATATTTGTACTTCTGCTCTTGCTATGTCTTAGAAGTAAATATTCCTCCAGAAAAGTTAATTGGCTAAATGAAACTGATTTACTAGTCACTAGAAAATGTCACATTGGAATGGGGACTCAAGCCAATGGTATTAGAGAAAAGACACATCTATCTCTAATAGGTACTCCTAGAACCACCTAGAGATCAATGAATAAAAAAGGGGATATAGCTGGTCTAGCTTTTGGATAGGGATCCTAGGGAGGACTTGTTCCAGGAGGAAAACATGAACTTAATTATATTACTTTCACTATAAATGGGTTAAATAATCCATTGAAACAAAAAAGTGATGGATTGGATAACAAAATAAAATTCAACAATCCACTGATTACAAGAAGCACATCTAAATTATAAAGACACAGAGAATGACAATGAGAACCTGTAACAAAATTAGCTGTACATTAGCTGAAGCAAAAAAAAGCAAGAGCTGCAGTTATACCAGCAAACAAAGCAAAAGTAAAAACTTCCAATATGAAGAGATTAAACAAGTCAATCATAGATAATGAGCCAATATCATTATTAGACCCATATGTACCAAATTATATAGCATCTAAATTCATATGAAAAAAGCTAACTGAATTGCAAAAATATATAGACTAACAATGAAACAGGAGACTTATTTTCTTCTCTCAGAACTGGACAAATCTAAATGAAAGATAACAAAACATAAAGAAAATACAGAATTGAAATAAACTATTGAAGAATTAAGACCTTTTTGTATCATTTGAGTTAAAACATTAAAGGATATACATATTTCTCAATAGCACTTTTATAAAAATGGACTATGTGCTAGAGCACAGTGTAAATATAATAAATATTAAAATTAGAAATATTAAATAATTCTTTACAAACCGTAACATAAAAAAATAGTAATTCATACAGGGAATACAAGAAATAGACACAGACCTAAATGGAGACTTAATAATAGCAACTTGAATGAATGAACCAAAAAAAATCAATCATAGTGTGAATTAATAACTATGAAAGACAATAATAATTATGAGATAACATAAAAAATGTCAGGGATGCAGCTAAAACAGTCCTCACAATAAAATTACTCATTAAAGAAAGACAAACCCTGGGAAGGGAGAGGGAGAACAAACTCCAAAGAAAGGAAGAATTGAATTTAAATCTGACCTCAGATACTTACTAGCTGTGTGACCCTGAGCAAGTCACCTACCTGCTATCTATCTCAAATTTTTCACCTGTAAAATGGGATAAGAATAGCATCCACTTTCAAGGGTTGATGTGAGGATAAAATAAGTGCTTTACAAACCTTAAAGAACCATGTAACTGCTAGTTATTATTATTTTTATCATCATCATTATTAAGTAGGAAGAAAACTAGGAAAGTGCAGTGTCATGGAAAATGGATGGAGGAAAGAGTTTCAAGAAGGATCAGGTAGTCAAATGTCAAATGCCACAAAAATATCATGGGATGTGCCCACATGAAAACAGGTTATTGACTGCAGTGATCGGGGGATCAATTATGAAATTTTTTTTAAAAGGGTAGTTTTAGAAGCATGGTAAAAACAAAACAAAACAAAAGCTGGATTACATGAAGTAAGAAAGGCAGTAAATGCCACTGAAATGAAGACAATGAAGACAGAAGACCTTTTCCAGAAGTCTGGTAGGAGAATGAAGGAAATAGCTAGGACAAGAAAAGGTCCAACAGATGCCTGGAAATAAATGTCAATGACAGTAAAGGAACAAATATAGAGAGAAAGACTGAAGGGAGCACCTGATATTGAAGGCCATGATAAAAGTGAGGAGAAAAAAAGATCAAGGTCATGGGCTTAGCTTTAGAGACGAAGAAGGACATATGAAGAAGAGGCAAAAAATAGGTGAAGAGAATTATAGACTCATACATGGAAAGGATTTAGAGGTCACTGAGTCTAATACCTTTATTTTATATTGAAGGAAAATAAGACCCAGAGAGGTTAGTTACTCTCCAGAGTCATATAGATAGTAAGTATCTTGGCTTGAATTTGATTCAAGGTGTTCCTGATGTGCAATATAGAACTCTGGACACAATACCAGTGATTCTCAAGGTGATGTCTGGGAACCCTCTTGGGATTCCAAACACTCTTTTAAGGGATCCATCAGGTCAAAACCATTTTCACAATAATACAAAGATATTTTAATTTCTAATATAGTAAGTATTGATAGATATAATTTTCAAAAGTGTAAAAGTATTCTGAGATCAAAATGTTTGAGAATTTCTGAACTCTCCATACTACCTTTCAAGGCACAGAGAGTGGGAAGTAGGAAGTAGGGAATGTGAGGGAGTTCATGTAGGCTGATCCAGATCTGAAGAGAGTTGGCAAGGTTGTCCTTTGAAAGAGTAGGGCTGAGGTGGGGATTGAGGGAAGTAAAAGAAGTTTAGAACAGTTGGTTTTGAAGGACAGTGGAAAGGTTTGGTACAGTTACTTGGAGAAAAGTGATAGAAGAATGAGAGAGGAATGATAAGGAGATGAGTGAAAGGGTTGGTGAATTTGACAAAAATTGCTAAGAAAACTGAAAAGTATTTTGGCACAAACTAGGTATAGACTAACATCTTACATTGTATACCAAGATGAAGTCAAAAGGCATATACAATTTAGACATGAAGGGAAATATGTAATATTACCCTTTCAATTAAATCAAAACCCTAATAATATATAATAAGTAAGTTAGGGTAGCATAGGAAAATTTAGCTCTTAGATCTACAAATAAGGGAAGAGTCTATGACCAAACAAGAGATAGAGAGAATCATAGAAAGTGAAATGGATAATTCTGAGCTAATGAAATTTAAAGTTTTTTCATAAAGAGAACCATTAGAAGAAAAGCCAGGGGGAGACTGGGGGGGGGAGGGGGAGACAGAGAAGGGAACCATTTACAGCAAGTTCCTCTAATAAAGGCCTCATTTCTCAAATATACAGGGAACTGAGCCAATTTTTTTTAAGAGCCATTCCCCAAGTGATATATGGTTAAAGGTTATGAAAAAGTAATTTTCAGGGGCGGCTAGGTGGCGCAGTGAATAGAGCCCTGACTCTGGAGTCAGGAGGACCTGAGTTCAAATCCAGCCTCAGACACTCAACACAAAAACTAGCCTTATGACCCTGGGCAAGTCACTTAACCTCAATTGCCCTCCAAAAAGCAAAAAAGAAAAAGTAATTTTCAGAGGAAGAAATCAAAGCTTTCAATAGTCACACACAAAAAAAGTTCTAAATCACTATTGATTAGAAAAATGCAAATTAAAACAGCTCTGAAAATTGATATTATATTGCTTGCCTTCTCACTGGGTGAGGTAGGGGAAATGATGGGGGTCAGGATCCCAATAGGTTCAGCAGGAATTATGATCTTATCTAAGACCAGAAAACCTGCAATATCGTCTGGAAAGAATTCAAGGTCTCAGGCTTAATTGGAGTGAGAGTTGTAGCAGTTTATTGTTATGCTTCTGTGAGAAGTGGGCAAGAGTCCTTTAGGGGACCTGCAAGTGAGAGGGGTACATGCTTTTACCTTTAAAGGGTAGGGCTGCCATTGTCAGGGCTGACCAGAAGGGAGGGGCCTCAGTGCATAGACAAAGGTCAGAGCTGACCAAGAGGAGCATGTGAATAGATAGTTTAGATAAGATTTGGGCCAGGTCGTTAAAGAAACAAAAGGCAAGGATAAAGGAGGGTGTGGGCCAGGCTTTGAAGAAATGAAGAGATTAACTAAGAACAAAGGGGTCACAGGGTGTTGCCTAGGTGGAGTGTGGGATAGGGAGAAGGGGAAGATCTCAAGGATGGGAAAGGACAAATTGCAGTCACAAATGAACAGACTGGTTTTACAAGTTGGTTTCACAAATTGATCTAGACCCCAGGTACCCCATCAGAAAGAGGGAGATAGTTCGGGCTCAAAACTTTAAAAAAAGAATATTTAAAATAAACAAATAGAATTTTTTGAAAAGGGGTTGGTGAGCACTTGTGCAAAACCACAGCAAAGTATCAGGTTTACTAACATGACTGAAAAGGAAAAGGACAAATGCTGGAAAGATATGAAAAAATAGGGACAGTAATGCATTGTTGGTAAAGTTGTGAACTGATCCAACCATTCTGGAGAACAATTTGGAACTATGCCCAAAGGGCTATAGAACTATTTTTACATTTCCTTTGACCCTGCAATACCACTGCTAGGTCTGTATACCAAAGAGAACAAGAGAAGGGAAAAGGACCTATTTGTACACAAATATTTAAAGCAGCTCTTTTTGTAGTAGCAAAGAATTGCAAATCGAGGGGATACTCATCAATTGGGGAATGACTGAACCAATTGTGATATATGATTGTGATGGAATACTATTTTGCTAGAGGAAAGGATGAGTAAGATACTTTTAGAACAACCTGGGAAGACTTATATGAACTCATGTTAAATGAAGGGAGAAGAACCAGGAGAATACTGTACACTGCAACAGTAATACCATAATGATGGCCAACTGGGAAAAGACTTAGCTATGCTAATCAATATAATAATCCAAGGCAATTCCAAAGGACCTGGGATGAAAAGGCATACACCTCCAGAGAAAGAGAACTGATGAACCCTGAATGCTGATTGGAACGTATTTTTTTCACTTTCTTTGTTTTTTGCTTTTTATTATTTTTCTTTTTGCAAATATGCTTTGCAAGACTTCACATGGAAAATTGATATTATATTGCTTGTCTTCTCACTGGGTGAGGTAGGAGAAAGAGGAAGGTAGATAATTAGGGCTCAAAACTTTAAAAAAGAATGTTAAAAATAAACAAATATAATTTTTTGAAAAAGGGTTGGTGAGCACTTGTGTAAAGGGCCCAACCAAACATAAATTTCTTGTGGTTTTTGTCATTTTTTTTAGGTGCATTTATTGTATGCTCTAGTATCTTATGGAATGTCACAGGTTTGCGGCTACCTGCAAACCCCTGCAGGACTGTGGATGGAAACCATAATAGAAAAGGTAAAGGGGTTAGGCAAGATTCCTTGTTTCCAGAAATTCTAATGACACCCAGGACAGAAAGGGGTGGAGGGGCAAGCTGCCATCTACAATATCAGTAGAACACATATCTCCATTACCTACAGATTCCTGTCCGTTCAAGTGCTAGATCTATGATGTTATGACTATCAAGTCCTTGGCAAACAGGTTTCTTTCTTCACCAGTCTATTGGAACTGCTGTCTCTAAGTCATCAATAGTCTTTTAATTGTCAAATCCAAAACCCTTCCCTTAACCAGTCTCTTTGTCCTGTCTGCAGCATTTGGCACCATTGGCTAATATACCTACTCCCATGACTTCAGGGACACTTACCTTCTCCTACTTCTTCTCCTACCTCTCCGATAGCTCCACCTCTGTCTCTTATTGAATTGTTGTCTCTCTTTTTCCTTCTGCTTCCTTAATATGGATGTTCCCCCAAGGTTGTTTCCTCAGCCCTCTTTTTTTTCTCTGCACTCATCTGAATTTTAATTTGTGGTGAGAGTAATCAGCAGCTTTTTAGATGTGGGAAGCCTGAAGAAACAGTATCATGGTTGCAAGTTCTTGTAATTTTCAATTATATTCATTTGGTTTCAAATCTCTTCTGTTAGACCTAGCCTAATTGCATTCAAGCCCTTGACTGAGCTTCAAGTGTTGCTAATGTTTAGTAAATTGTTATTGAGGGTAAACAAAAAAATGAAGCAAGAATGGAAAGGACATTGGGCTTGGATTCAGCAGACTTACTTGCTATGTGTCCATGGGAAAGTCATTCAATTTCTTCAGTGTTAGCTTCCTCTAGGGAAAAATGGGGATTATAATGCCTGTAGTGCCTACTTTTTGAGGTTATTTCAAGATTCAAAGAAGATCATGAATAAAAAATGCTACTTAAATGTCAGCTATTGTTATTATCATTAAATTTGTCATTGCTAGGAAAAGCATGACAACATGTTATTCTACTGGTCTTGTGTAATAGTAAGGGCATTTGGAGATCTTCCCTGCCCCTTAATAGGCCTGTACTCCTTAATGGGTCTCACCTGGAGCCCAACAAGAGAAACTTGCTTAGGGGATGCTTGTTTTTTCAAGGTTTTTTGTTACTTTGTAATTAGGCAGTGGGTCTTGAAGGTTGTGATGTTCTCTGACCCTGGAGAAGGCTATATATACTCCCTGAGGTGAGGATTTGTTTTGGGGCTCACTTTGGGAAGAGTTGTGTGTTTTGGCCAGATGAGACACTGGGCAGCTGTTCAGACCTCCCCCTCC
>NW_027187419.1:9667808-9669704 GCF_028583685.1 Petaurus breviceps papuanus | reverse complement strand
CCCCAGCTTTGAAAACCCAGATGTTGGTGCTTCTTTCTCTGGTGACTAACTGTATGTATGTGATGGTCAGACAGCTAGAAGCTCTGTTGGTCTGCTGAATTTTCTCTGTTTTTTTTTTTTTGTCTGCTTGTAACTTCTGTTTGTATTCTCTGAAATTCAGGAGGTTGACTTTTCCCCCTGAACTAGGTAAGTGATATATGTTTGATTAAAGTAAGATGGTTAACCCTTTTTGAGTTGCTTTCGAAAAGCAGATCAAAGAACCTGTGCTAGTAGCCATCCTGGGTATGCTAGGGTGCTTGTTGCTATATCTTGCTATCAAAAGATATGTGGCAAATTTGATATTTGTGGCTAAACCAGGTCTAAAGAGGATAAAGTTTATTAAGTTATTAAAGGTTAAAACTTCATTAAAAATCTTGAGAAACTGTATATATGCATGTGTTTGTATACTTACATATGAGGTACATACTCATAAGTAATATATTGTATACATACATGTATATGTGTTAAACACATGAAATTTATATAGGTATGTCATATGTTTATGTGTGTGGTACATGTATTTATATACATATATACATGTGTGTGTGTGTATTTTGTTTGAACTTGTGGTTTCGTTGTTTTTTAGGGAATTTTTGGGCTGGAAACTTCCTTTACTGATGCTGATAACTTGTCATTTTAGAGAATTGTCTGGGGTGGGAGAGATTAAGTGACTTTCAGGTACTTGATAAAATAGCTAGCATGTGACTGAGGCAGGATTATTCATCCATTCAAGTCCCCTGACTCCATGATTGGCCCTTTGTCCACTAAACCAGACTGTCTTCTTACTACAAAAGTATCCAAAATCACATTCACTTTGCATTACATTAACAGCCATCCATTAGAAAACATAGTGGCCCAATGGAGAGGACAGGGTTTGGAGTTAAGTGGACCTGGTTTTATATCCTACCTCTGCTCCTCACTACCCATGTGAACTTGGACAAGTCACCTCAGTTCTCTGGATCTGTTCTATTTCCAAAATAAGGAAAGTGAACTCTAGGTCTAGAGCTGACCATGACACTAGAAGCCATCTGGTCAGACCTCTTCATTTTCCAGATGAGTCTCAGCTCTCTAGGGGCTCACAGTCAAATGAGGAAGACAATAGGCTCACAAATAGGTACAAACAAGACCTAGACAAGGCAAACTGGGGCTAATATCAGAGGGAAGGCACTAAGAATAAGGGGAACTGGGAAAGGATTATTGCAGAAGGTTGGATTTTAGCTGAGACTTGAAGGAAGCCAGGGAAGCCAGAAGGTGGAGATAAGGAGGTAGAAAGTTCCAGGCATGGGGGACATCAAGGGAAAATGCCCAGAGTCAGGAGATGGAGTGTTGCATGCAAGAAATAACAAAGAAGCCAGTGTCATTTTATTGCAACATAGATTGGAGGGACTAAGACCTAAGAAGACTGGAAAGGAAGGAGAGGGTCAGGTTAGGGAGGGTTTTTCTATTTGATCCTGCAGGCAATAGGGGGCAACTGAAATAGATTAAATATAGGATGAAATGATCAGACACGTGTCCCAATTCATACAGAGCTAAGTGAAAGGATGGAATAAAGGGGGCAGAGACTTGAGGGAAGGCTATTACAACCAGCCATTTCAGGTTTTCACTTTGAGTGAGGTAATGGCCATTCAGTGAATTGGCCTCTAAAAGAAGTAAGTCAAGAGATGGCCCCTTTAATTAAAAAAAATATCATCCTGGTAGAAATATAGCCATTAAGTGTTGCTTGGGCAAGGATCTATTGTGGTGCAATCTTTGAGCTCCAGAGTGAAATGGGTTTCAAATTTGGGAGAGAGAGAGAGAGGGAGAGGGAGGGAGAGGGATGGGGAGAGAGAGAGAGAGAGACAGAGAGAGAGAGAGAGA
>NW_027187419.1:9613978-9667708 GCF_028583685.1 Petaurus breviceps papuanus | reverse complement strand
AGAGAGAGAGAGAGAGAGAGAGAGAGAGAGAGAGAGAGAGAGAAACCTTGAGTACCACTTAATGGCTTTTGGGCCCTCCTGGCTCAGAAGCAATGTCAATAGTAACTGTTTCTCATTTTACCAGCAACCCTAAGGGTCTTCCCCTCCCAGTTTGATTTTTTTTTTTTAATTAAAAGGACCATCCCTTGGCTCATTTCTTGAAGAGGACTATTTACTGAATGGGTATTAACTCACTCAAAGTGAGAACCTGAAAAGGCCTTAGCCTATAAGGGCCAAGGTCTCCCATTGCATGCTGGGCCATCTCCAGTCATCCTGATGAATACCTGGTCACTGGACCCAGATGACTCTGGAGGAGAAAGTTAAGCTGGTGGCCTTGCACAGCCCTCCGTCACTCAAACCAAAGTCAACTGCAAGTCATGTCATCATTTTCCTGATGCCATGGTCCTCTTTGAAAACGAAGAACAAACACAACAATAAATGCAATCAGCAGGCTATTGTAATGGTCCAAGCACAAGGTGATGAGGGCCTGAGCTCAATGGTGGCAATATCTGAGGAGAGAACGAGGCATGAGAGACATTATGAAGATAAAAATAATAGGATTTGGCAATTGACTGGATGGGGGAGGGGAGTGAAAGAAAGTGAGGTGTTGAGGAGGGTACCCAGGTGGTGAATCTGGGTGGATGGGAGGATGGTGGTACCCTCAACAGTAATAGGGAAGTTAGGAAGACTGGTGGGTTTGTAGGGAAAGAAAATAAGTTCAGTTTTAGATATATTGAGTTTAAGATTCCTAAGAGACATTCAGTTCAAGATATTTAGTTCAACTTTGTGGGAAATGTAGACCAGAGATGTCCTCTCAGCCCTGAACTTTATGGGAAATAAATCCTAGGCGCTTTTCTCTTTAGTTATGCTTACTGCATCATTATGGTTTTGTTAGAAGTCAGAGACTATAATAGTGACTACATAGTACTACAACATGTAGAAGAAAAGCAAAAAAATCTACTTCATGAATTCATTCACTCATTAAGAATTTATTTACTGTTTTTGTTCAGTCATTTTCAATTGTGTTTGTCTCTTTGTGACACCATCTGGGGTTTTCTTGACAAAGATATTAGAGTGGTTTGCCATTTCCTTCTCCAGCTTATTTTACAGATGAGAAAACTGAGGCAAACAGGGCTAAGTGACTTGCCCAGGGTCACATAGCTGCTAAGTGTCTAAGGTCAGATTTGAACTCAGGTCTTCCTGACTCCAAGCCTGACACTCTATCCACTGTTCCATCTATTGAACATCTACTATATTTTCAGTCCTCAGTTTGAAATATCATAAATGACATGTTTTTTTTTTTTACTTTTTATCCAGATGTTTAGGGATCATGTAGTAACTGAATTTATATAATTTTGAATTCCAGGATTAAATTCCCTTTTCTCCATTCACATGGAGGGTTGTCTCTTGTTTTTATAAAATAAAAAGTACTCTGTCTGACCTTTAAAGCCTTTCCCAATCTTATTCTAATCTGTATGTCCAAAATGACTTCACAGCATTGCAGATCATGCCCACTACAATCCAGTCAAATTGCCCTCCTTTCAGCTCCCCACACGTGACATTCCTTCTCCTGCTTCTGGGGTCATACACAGACTATTCCCCCTCCCTGGACTGGGTTCTCTCCTCATCTCTACTCCTGGAATTCCCTAACTCCTTTCAAGAATCAGCTTAAATTGGGGGTGGCTAGGTAGTGCAGTGAATAGAGCACCAGCTCTGGAGTCAGGAGGACCTGAGTTCAAATCTGGCCTCAGACACTTAACACAAAAACTGGCCATGTGACCTTGGGCAAGTTGCTTAACCCCAATTGCCCTCCAAAAACAAAACAAAAAAAAAGTAAAAGTCCTTTCTTGAAATCACTAGTGTTGGGCTGGATTCCAGTGTGACCTCTGATACATACTGATTTTAGGCTAGATTTCTTTTTTAAGGACTATACCTTAAACCCAAATCACTCTGGCTCTCATTGATTGGCTCAAACTTTATTTGGTCATTGCTTGGGCTCTGATGGCTCAGAGTGAGTGTAAATAGCAATTGTTTCTGTTTTGATTGGAATCCCTGAGGGTCTTTCCCTCCCAGATTGATTTTTTTTGACTAGGTAAAAGAGGCCATTCTTTGACTCATTTCTTACCTAGCCTTAATCACTGAATGGGCATTGCCTCAGTCAAACTGAGACCTGGGAAAGACCTTAGCTTAAAAAGGCCAAGGTCTCCCACTGCATCCAGAATCATCTCCAGTTGTCCTGATCTATACCTTGCTACTGGAGCCAGATGGCTCTGGAGGAATGAAGCTGGTGACTTTGCACAGCCCTGCCTCATTTAAATCCAATTTATTTGTAAGTCATGACATCACCTTCCTGATGTCATGGTCTCTTCAAGAATGAAGGACAAACAATGTAACAGAATGTAGTATTCTTCTCATTCCCAAATTACTTTGCATTTACTTTGTATATATGTTGTCTTTAATATGAGACCATGTTGTTCCCTCTGCCCCCAACTCTCTTTAGACCTCTTGGAGGTCAGGGAAGATTTATTTTTGTCCTTTTATCCCCACCCTAGTATATTGGCTGGCATATAGCAGTAGTGCTCTCCCTGGCACCCCCCCCCCCCCAATTCTTTATGAATGAATACTGAATGCCTTTGAAATGAATTGATTGAATTGGTAATCAACGTCCAGCCAGGCACAGATTGGTATAAGTGGCTGATACTGAGGCAGCTGAAGAGAAGATATGAACTGGGACAGGTAGTTGTATCAGGAGTAGCCAAAGTCAAGATAGCAAGGTACAGGCTTGGGCACAGAGATATTGACTGGGCCAGAAGTCACTGGAGGCAAGGGCATAGTGGAAAGGTAGATAACGGATTGTAAAAGGATTCAGGAAAACCTGTATCTAGATCATTCTCCTCTGACTATACTAGCTGTGTTACTTAATCTCACAAAGCCTATTTTCCTCATCTGTAAAATGGGTATAATAACTATAGTAGCTCTCTCACAGGTTTGCTGTAAAACTCAAATGAAATACTATATGTGAAGTGCTTTGGTTTCGTCTATTTATTCTGAAATCACATTGAAGGCTTTTAGTTTCAGTCACTTTTGTTGTTGTTATTACAGCTAGGGGGCACAGTGTATGGAATCCCAGGGCTGGAGTCAGGAACACTCATCTTCCTGGGTTAAACTCTGGCTTCAGATATAGGCTAGCTATTATCCTCTATTTGCCTTAGTTTCCTCATCTGTAAAATGAGTTGGAGAAGAAAATGGAAAACCACTTTGGTATCTCTGTCAAGAAAACTCTAAATGGGGTCATGAAGAGTTGGACACAACTAAATAACAACAGATAGAATTTTGATTGACGAAGAGAATTCATACATTAATGTTAGGCCACCTTCCAATGAGGCTGTAAAGTCATCTCCATCGATGTCCTCCCCCTCTCATTCCACATTCACACCTCCCTAGGATCCTGGTGAGGGTAATGCTTTCTAAACTATACAGGGGTCCTATGCCCCCAGGGGTTCTGGAGTGGGGAGGTGGCAGTGGTGGGGGAGGGACAGCTTATTATTTTTCTCTGTCAGAAAGCTTAGAGAGTTTCAAAAACACAGTGTCTCCCTTAGTTTCATATCCTCACTCACTCCAGTTAGATGCCAAATTCTGTCCTTTCATACTCCACAACAATGATCACATGGGTACCCTTCTCTTCATTCACACCACCACCTCTCTAATTCAGACTCTCCCCAGCCTCTTACCTGGAAAATTTCAATGACTTCTTA
Organism: Petaurus breviceps papuanus; assembly: GCF_028583685.1. Lineage (NCBI taxonomy): Eukaryota > Metazoa > Chordata > Mammalia > Diprotodontia > Petauridae > Petaurus > Petaurus breviceps. The sequence continues at coordinate 9,663,914 of NW_027187419.1, read as the reverse complement.
ATTGGATTTCTTGCCTCAAGTCCAAACCATCTTTACGGCTGCCAAGATGATTTTCCTAAAGCACAATTATGACAAATTTATTCCTACTCAATAAACCCCAATGGCCTTTTACCCCTAGGATTAGATATAAATTTCTGTATTTGGGATTTAAAGTTCTTCACAACTTGGCCACATTCCTCCCTGCCATGTTCTTTTCTAATTGTTCCTTATGCCCAACATTTTCTCTTCTATCTCCATGCCTTTGTACCAGCTATTCCCTTCCCACCCCCCAGTCCTCACTTTCAGTCTTTTGGAATCCCCAATTTCCTTTAAGACCAGTTCAAATCTTTTTTGTTTTTTGAGGGGGGAAGGCAGGGCAATTGGGGTTAATTGACTTGACCAAGATCACACAGCTACAAAGTGTCGTGTCAAATTTGAACTCAGATCCTCCTGACTCCAGGGCCAGTACTCTGTTCACTGTGCCACCTAATGACCCCTCAAGTCTTCCAATCATGATTGCACAAGGACTTTGCTGGTCCCCTCAGCTACTACTGCCTTTTGGGAGGCAGCTAGATAACACAGAAGACCTGAATTCAAAACCTGTCTCAGATACTTGCTAGCTGTGTGACCTTGGGAAAATAATTTAACATCTCATAATATCAATTTCTCTATCTGTAAAATAGGTATAATAATTGTGCCAACCAAACAAGGTTGTTTTGAAGATCAAATGCGATTACATGTGCAAAGAATTTTGCAAACCTTAAATAGAAATGATTACCAACTTTTATTCCCCTCTGCTTTCCAAGGTTATCTTATAATTGTTTTTTATATGCCTGTGGAGGCATTAGGTTTCTCAAAAAAGGTTTTGGACAGTAAAGAGGGCAGAGCTGCCTGTGGGCAGGCAAGTCCTTGTGCTCTCTAACTTCAGAAGAGTTTCAGACTACTTGAGGGCCAACTGCCTGGAGAGCTTTTGTTAAAGCCTGATCTAGAAAGAACTTGAGGATAAAGAGAAGGGAAAAAAGGCAAGCATGTGAGAAAGGAGAGTTAAGGACAGACAAAAAGAAATATGTGACCTAGCAGATATATGAAGAATGTAAGAAGTTTGACTTAGCACATCACCTCCCCCCCAACCCCAAGGGTTGAGTTGAGGGACATCAGGCATCTCTGTTTCTTAATGACAGAATTCCAGGACCAGGTAACAACCATCCAAGATGCAAAAATGAGGGCTGTGGTTAAGGCTGCCTTTCATGGACTTTCTCCTGTTTTTCCTGAGGCAGAGACCTCCTCACCTGCTAGCTGGCCTGGTTATTCCTTTGCTTGCCACATTCTTTCATGGAGCACAGGATGAAAAGAAAATCTGCCACATGTCTCTTCATCCCTCCCCACCACCCACTTGCAGAAGAAAACCATTTGAAAACTGCCATTTCTGTGAATCCTGTGATTTCAAATATTTTCTCAATAGGTGTATCATTTATTAAAACATAAATGGCCATTTGAATCTGTGCCAGTTCTTCATATTTGAATGCCAGCAGTGAGACTGGGAAATGAGGAAGGGCAAAAGCCAGGAGGGAAGGAGATTTAAAGAATTGGGTCTCTCCCTATACAACCCAAGTTAAGTGGGATAGAGCCCCCTTGTTTGGATCTTCAAGGGGCCAAGTGTTAAGAGAGATGATAGTTTATCTTAGATGGAAAGGGAAAAATCCCTGTGACATGATACCCCTAGCACATTGAACATGATAACAATGGAGGGTCAGAGGAGTGGTGGTAAATAAGTCTAGAGGTGACTATTATTTCTTCCTTTTGCTTTGAAAGACTTTTTTGGGTTCAAAAAAAGTCTGAAGGGACCCTTCTTATCCCTTAGTTGAACAACATACTCAATTTGTTCTGGCTCATAGAATGACTTAAAGTCAACTGAGCTGGCTAATTCTGCCTAGTGGTTTTATTTACATATTTGCAACTTGTCTTCCACATTAGAATTAAGCTTCTTGAGGACAAGGACTGTTTGGTTTTGTGTGCCCAGCACTTAATAATGTGCTTGCCACATAAAGGCATTTGATGCTTGTTGATTGATTCTCAGAACTCAGGTCTTTCAGGCTAGGCTAGTAATCTAGCCCAGGGCATGGCTCTGAAAACAAGCCCAGGTTGTATGGAAATTGCTGTCTCTTAAATGTTTTGGGGCTATGATAAGGCTCATTCCAACCAATTTGGGAGTACATTTATCAATATAATTTCAATTAAATATTCAATTAGAAAATATTGAAAATGTCTTTTTGGACATAGGTTTTTGGGGGTATGTGTGTGGTAAATTCAGCTAGGTAGTGTATGTGTAGACAGAGCCCCAGTCATCTCCCTGAAGGCCTAGGGGAAAGCCAGTGCAGAATCTAGGTGCTCCAACATGATGCTTTCTTGATCTCTTCACCATTTTGGTAGCTTAGGTTCCAAAGACTCTTTGATTAGAAGTCAGGATGATTGCAATTAGAAGCCTCATCTGGGGAGCTGCTTCTCTCCTCTTCCCCAAAGTCTAGCAGTCAAGGGAGAGTCCTAATAATGGATCCTAACTGGATCTCAGTACTTGGCTCCATCTGGTGAAACAAACAACTGGGAAACTGCTGAATCTTCTCTAATCCCCCCTTTATCCAGTCATCTTTTTTGCACTTGAGGAATGATTAATTGCACAGGGGAGAACAAACATGTATTCCTCTCCATGGGTCTGCCTCCCTCCATCCCTCAAATCCATAGATGACAGTATTTCAGCCTTAACCTTGGAGTCTGTCTGGACTTGACTGGCATCCTCTGCAGCCCACAAGGCTTGTGTGTCTTGAATATGAATGGAACCATCTTGCCTCAGGGACCCTGGAGGAAAGGATTGGGGTGGGGGTGGGGGTGGAGAAGCTCTTCTCTTTCCAAGGGAAAAAGCAGAGTCCATGTGGTATTTGGAGGAAGAGGAGGATAGGAATATTAACTTTTCAATTTTGTTTAGACTTTTAAGCATTGTACAAATGGTCTTTGGAATACTTTGGCAGCCGTTAGACTTTTGATTCAGCAAGCAATGAATTATATCCTCACATTGCAAGTAAAATTACAAATATCTTCAAGATGTTCAGACCTTTAAGGAAGGGCAGCCAACTACTGCTGGCTCTATTTGACTGCCTCCTACCCAGTGTGCCTCATGGTGCCTCTTCTGAAAGGAGAACAGAAAACCCAAACAGAAGACCAAGAGCCACAAAGGGCAGAGGTGGGACAGGGAAGAGCCCACCCAAAGGATCGCTCTTAGTCCAAAGTAAGAAGAGAAAGAAAGGGGAAGATGAGCCAGGTCTCATTTTCAGCTCTGAGATGGAACACTTTGATTCACATCTATTTATTCTCTAAGAGGTACCAAATAGTTTTGCTGACTTATGTTTTATCATATAGTTAGAATCTGGCAATGCTTTATTCATACTTTCATGCTTTTTTTCCCTTGACATTTCGAGTCTCAAAAATGGGTATGATATGAGTCACTACCAAGTTTCATGCTACAGAGTCACAGAATCTCAGAGCTGGACATTAGGGGCTATCTGGTCTATTTTGTCATAAGTGATAGCCCCATTTATAACATATGTGACAATCAATAAATATGTACAAGTGTCTATTGTATGAATGCTGCTGGTAGAGTACAGATTTAGGAAGGAGATTATAAACTAGAAGGAGATAACACAGACAAACATATACAAAAGAACAGGTTGGCAGAAAAAATCATGAATATACATTTGGATGGCATTTCCCGAGTGGGAGGTGCTCAATAAATATTGTCTGTTGGACACAGTGGCATACACATGTAAATACTGGAGAAATATACTGTATTTATACTATGTTAAATGTATATTCTATCCTGGACATATGGTTACCTGATAATAAAATTTAAATTTAAATAATACTTCATAGAGATTTTTAGAACCTCTTTGGAATTAGAAGGGACTTTATAGCTCACCCAGTTCTTCCCCTCTCATTTTACAGGTGGGGTAACTAAGGCTTAGGTAATTTGCCCATGGTCAGCCAGTCAACAAGCATTAGTAAGCTCTTGTGATGTGTTGGACACTGTGCTAAGTGATGGGGACACACAAAAAGGCAGAAACATTCCCTGCCCTCCATGAGATCATGTGCTAATGGGGGAGATAACATACAAAATAATTAGATCCCTAAAAGACATCGGCAGAGTGGCAAAGTAATAAGTGTCCAGGCTGGAATTTGTGTACGGGTCTTCTGACTCCTACTGCTGGTCTCTTTCCATTATGCCACACTCTATTATAAAGAAAGAACTTTTGGGGTGGCCAGGTAGCACAGCGAGTAAGAGCACTGGCCCTAGAGTCGGGATAACCTGGGATCGAATCCGGGCTCTGATACTTAGCAACCCAGAAAAAAATGGCTGTGTAACCTTGAGCAAGTTACTTAACCCCAATTGCTTTAAAAAAAAAAAAAAAGAAGAAAGAACTTTTTAAACTTCAAAGTTCTGTATAAATTTGAGCTAAAGAGAATAGATTGTCAGATGTAATTGAAAATATGGTGGGCTCGGAATACCTAAATGTCAGAGCTGAGACCTGAACTTTAAACTAAGGTTTTTAAAATTCCAATCCAGTGAGTGCCTCACTTCCAGCTCATGGTTTGTTTGTGTTTTTTTTTTAAATTGTTGGTACCTTTTGTTTTTCATTATTTTCATTTCTGTATATATCCTTCCCTTTTTACCAACTGACTGAACCATCTCTTATACTAAAGATTTTAAAAGGAAAAAAATAGGAAGTTCAAAACAACACCAACCCCCCAAAAATCAACTGTCTGACATTACATTGGATTTTTCATTCACATCGTTACTCACCTCTGCAAAGGAGAGAGAAAGGTATATATTATTTTCAATTCTTCACTCTGTCCCACCTTGATCATTATAATTATACAGGATTTAGTTTGATTTATGCTGTTCTTTATATGTGTAATAGTTATTTAAATTGTTTTCTTGGTTCTACATATTTCATTCTGCATTGGTCTTCCAATTTATTATTATTATTTTTTATTATTGTTATTTTTATTTCTTTTTATTTTTTATTTTCTTATTTTTATTTCTTTTCTTTTTTCTTATTGTTTTTTCTTATTTTTATTTCTTTTCTCTTTCTTTCTTTCTTTCTTTCTTTCTTTCTTTCTTTCTTTCTTTCTTTCTTTCTTTCTTTCTTTCTTTCTTTCTTTCTTTCTTTCTTTCTTTCTTTCTTTCTTTCTTTCTTTCTTTCTTTCTTTCTTTCTTTCTTTCTTTCTTTCTTTCCTTTCTTTCTTTCTCTTTTTACTTTTAGTAGGGAGGAAGGTAGGACAACCAGGCTAAGTGACTTGCTCAAAGTCACATGGATAGTTTAAGTGTCAGAGGCCAGATTTGAACTTTGGTCCTCCTGACTCCAGTGTTGGTACTCTATGTTTCTTTAAAGTCTTTATATTGCTCATTTTTTGTGTGATAAAATAAAACTATTATATGAATATCCCACAATTTATTTAGCCATTCTCCAGTTGTTTTCAGTTATTTGCTTCCACAGAAAGTACTGCTGTAAATATTTTGGCATATATAGGGGTCTTTCTGTCCTTGGGCTATAAAGCAGCAAGCGTACTGACAGATAGCTATGAGGTAGTATGTGTCTGCTATATCAAACACTGCTACCACCTTGACTCCCACCTACCCTAATTGAGGTAGCCCAAGACCCTGAACCAAAGAGCTTTGAGAATAGTTGTTCCTACTAGGCCATCAAACTTGTTTCTAGCCTGCTCCCTGCATCCATAACTGAGAGGCAAAGTCATTGTGGAGAAAAATCCAACCTCTCTTGCCACCACAAACTGTCTCACAGAGGCAGGTTAACCCTAGTCCTAGCAGTGGCAGCACCCTTCTGACCTCTGGTTCTTTGTCCAGCTCAGCCCCTGAAATTATCATCCAGGAAGAAACTTCTCATCTGCCTCTGAGAATACTGCAGCCATAGCCGTTAGAAATTCAGAAAAGAAAGTTTTTGCCATCAAAGTCACTGGCATTATCAAATGGTTCTTCATCAAGAACTCATATGACTTTTATCAATGGAAATAACATTTTAAAAATTATACTGTTATTGAAATACTTGTTTTATTCCACAAATTAAAAATAAAAGAAGATGCACTTGACTTAATTTGTCACTTTACCCTAAGGACCATGAGGCATTCCTATCTGACTTGCAGCTGAAACTTTCAATATGTTATCTCCCATATAAGTAAAAGCCTTGAGGGTAGAGACTATCTTGCTTTTCTATTTGTTTCTCTAGGACATAGCACAATGCTTTGCATATGGTAAGCTCTTAATATATATTTTTTCATTAATTCGTTCATCTGTTTGTTCATTCATTCATATATGCTTAGCAGTGGGATCTCTAGGTCAAAAATTATGGACATTTTAGTTATTTTCATAGAATAATTCCAAACTGCTTTTTAGAATAGTTGTACCAATTCACAACTCCACCAAAGGAGGGAGCCAGCTGAACATGCCCCTGACAGTCACCACTGCCAGCATTCAATCCTCTCCTGAAGGAGAGGACAGAATCTGTTAATATTCCTAAAAAAATTAATAATAAAAATCCTATCATCTGTTATGGGAATAGGAATTTAAGATCTTCCCTGCCCCTAGGCCCTTTGATAGGCTTAAGTGTACCTGGAGCCTGTGGTGGGAGGCTTGGTTTTCAGGAATGCCCACACCTTGGTGCTCTGTGATTGGGCAGTGGGTCAAAAGGGTTGTGACATTCTCTGAGCCAGGAGAAGGCTATATATACCCTGATATGAGATTTTGTTTTGAGGCTCACTTTGAGAATTGTTGTGTGATTTGACCAGATGAGACTCTGGGCAGCCGTCAAGACCCCTGGTTTTGAAAACCCAGATGTTGGTGCTTCCCTCTCTGGTAACTGTGACTAGGTATGGATGTAATGGTCAGACAGTTGGAAGCCTGTCTGCTTGATCTGTTTCTCTGTCTTCTTGTAACTCCTGCTTGTGACTTGTTTGTATTGTCTGAAGTTTGGGGTGCTGACCTTTTCCCCTGAACTAGGTAAATGACATATGTTTGATTAAAGCAAGATTGTTAAACCATTTTGAGTTGCTTTCCTTTAGAAAAGCAGATCTAAGAACCTGTGTTGGCAGCCACCCTGGGAATGCTAGGGTGCTTGCTGCTACATCATCATCCCCTTGGGACCTTAGAATAGTACTTTAGACATTGTGTAATATAGTGTAAAAGGCAATGTTTGAGGTAGGAGACCTCAGTTCTACTCTTGACTCTGCCATTTACTGGCTGTATAATTAAATTGTTTAATTTATCTGTTCCTCAGTTTTTTTATTTGCCAAATGGAGACAATAACACTTTCTTTCCTGCCTATTTTACAGAGTTTCAGGGAATAAACTCATCTCTTTTGAGGGAGCATTGTCTTCTGGTAATTGATTCATTAGGCAGTGCTTCTGGACATACATTACATATATGACTTTGATTCTGCCTTTAAAATAGATGCCCATTAGGTACTATGTTAAGACCAGGGTTTAATTGAGAAAAACAAAAACAACTATTAATTCCTTGGCTTCATATTGTGAATTACTTCCAAGTAGCTCAAAGGGCCTTCAAGATTCCTGGCTTTTTCATACTTGGCATTCAAGCTGGTAGGAAGACAAGCAAACTAGGTTGAATTGACCCAAAGGGCGTTTGGATATTGGCCCTCCACCGTAGGAATTTGCCCTGCCTGATGGGCAAAGAGAATCTGACTCCGAGGATGGAGCTGAAATTTCAACATCTCATTATAGACAAGAGGAAAATAGTCTCTATAGGGAGAGAATTTGCCTAAAAAGAGTAGTGGCCATGGTTGAGACTAGAAAAGCGACATACACACAGAACTATTATTGGGCCAGAGACTCAGAGCACTTGCCCTCTCTCTCTGAATAAGGGGTGCCTCTCAGCTCCAGCCTATGTACAAACATACATTTCTGTGCTGCTGCCCTAGGAGGGAAAATCCTTATAGCCTTTGCATCTGATTTTAAGCAGGGGGTGAGATATGAGTTAAGTCATGTTTTAGGAAGATCAATCTGGTGATCAATCCTCCAGATTACTTGAAATATTTAAGTAATCTGGTAGTGGCACCCAAGACTGATTGGAGGGGAGAGACAGGGAAGGAACAGGTTATTGCTATAGGTAAAATGATAAAGAATATAATCTTGGCAGTCACAGTTGAAATTGAAAGGTAGAGATTAAAAAAGACATCATAAGGGGCGGCCAGGTGGCTCAGTGAGTAAGAGCACCAGCTCCAGTGTCGGCATGACTTGGGGATCAAATCTGGGCTCAGATACTTAGCACCACACCCAGAAATGTGTGTGAGCTACTTGGAAGCCATGTAACCTTGAGCAAGTTAATTAACCCTGATTGCTCATTAAAAAAAAAAAGACATCATAAAGAAGGACTGACATATTTAGTGATTTACTAATATACTGTGGGGAATGAGTTATATGGAAGAGACTTTGTTTCCTTAAGAAGGAGGGGCTGAGAGATGCTGAGAACTATAGGGAGTGGATCCAGGAGCAGACTTAGAATCAAGGTACCCAAGTTCAAATCTCAGCTCTGCCATTTTCTATTCCTGGGAATAATAATACCTGCTCTACCTCCCTCATGGAATTTTTGTGAAGGTCCAGTGAGTTAAAGTGAATTGTAAACCTTAGAACATGATATAAATGTAAGTCTTTAATGTTATAACCTCTAGGGTCTAGAAAGGAAGAAATGGAACAAAGGAGAGAAGCCACTCATTCATTAAGCTGAACAAAACTGGGCTCTGTCACTAAGCCATAAACTGGTAATTTCTCTACTTCCATGGAGATTGTACCCTAAGATTCCTTACTCTGCCATGAAATAAATTTTTGTATTTTGTACAACTGGCCTAGAGTGGGTGATGAATCAGATGACTTGCTATGGAGTCTCTTTATACAGAGAACAAAGGGAGAATAGTTTAAAGAAAACTTCCTTCATGCCCCAGGGTTGTAATGTTAGGCAGGATTCTCAGAGAATCCTTCAAGCCTCTGCTTTGGGGCTACCCCAAGCATTTTTGCTTCAAGATGTTCTTAGAATTCAACACAGTTGACCTGCCCGTGATATGTCTAAGTGATAGTAGCCACATGGAGAATGGATTTCTCTTCATCTCCCCACACACCATCAAAACAAACTTACAGGGCCCAGAACACATTAGGAACTAGCTTTAGGTGATTTTCCTGTGGGAGACTGTTCCTCGATATTTTCTTACACTCTCATCCCTTCAACTAGCTTGGCCAATCCTTTCTCTTAGCTGTGTTTTTCTGAGAAATGAATGCTAGCAATTGTCACTAGGAGTGATCCAAGACCCAGGTGGGTAATTTTATTCATGCAGATTTCCATCAGGATCTACTATTTTGTCTATGCTGCACTCCATGAATCTTCAGTTTGGTAAGTTTAAGAAAACTACCCAGTGAATTCAATGAAAACATCAATCACGTAAGATGGTCCTTAATCTAAATGGAGAAAAAAGGGAAAAGAACCTATTTGTACAAAATTATTTATAGTAACTCTTTTTGTAGTGGCTAAGATTTGGAAATTGAAGGGATAGCCATGAATTGGGGATGGCTAAACATGCTGTGGTATATAATTGTAATGGAATATTATTATGCTATAAAAAATGACAAGCAGGATGATTTCAGAAAAACCTAGAAAGGTTACTTGAATTGAAAATACATGAAAAACTTACAAGAATTGCTGCATAGTGAAATGAACAGAACTAGGAGAATGTTGTACACAGTAATTGCAATATTGTTCAGTGCAGAACTATGAATGACTTTATTCTCAGCAATACGATGATCCAAGACAATCCCAAAGGACTAATGATGAAGTATGCTATCCACCTCCAGAGAAAGAACTGATATTGTTTGAATACAGACTGAAGCATGCTATTTTTCACTTTTTTCTGTCAATTTTTTTTCTTTTGAGTCTACTTATACAAAATTACTAATATGGAAATGTTTTACATAGTTGCACATGTATAAATCATATCTGATTATTGTCTTTGGGAGGGGGTAGGGAGGGAGGGATTGAATTTGGAACTCAAAACTTTAAATAAAATTATTTTAAAAAACACACAAGTAAATGGAAGTGGTGAAGATGATGCAGGAATCCTATACAGAATCATAAACTTCCTATGAATCATAGAGTCAGAAAGCATGAGAGAGTTAACTTAGTCCCAATCTCAGTGCAGGAATACAGTCTCTAATCCCCCAACTTCTACTTGAATATTTCTATTGATATGGAGTTCATGACTTCATGAGGTAGGGCATTATATTATTAAATAGCACTAATTGTTAAAAGCGATAAAGACTATACCTACCTCTGCTTGCATTGGTATAGGAAACTCTCAAGGATATTCCTTCTATCAATGTAGGTTAGTCTCTTCTCCATAGCATATGGTCTTAAAAAGAGTTGTCTAGAGCATTGAGAGGTTAAGTAAATTGACCAGGATCACACAGTCAGTATTTTTCAGAAGCAAATCTTGAACCTGTATCTTCTTGACTTGGAGCTCAGCTCTTCATCCATTATGCTACAGTCTTTGGATCATTCAAAAAGTATTTCCAAATATTGAGTCAAAATCTGCCTCCCTATAACTAGGATTGATTGGGTTTCTGTAGCAAAGTCCAGGCCATACTTGACCTTATCAGAACTTCAATTATAGTTCAGGCCATGGAAGAAAAAAAAACCAGTAAAGAAGAACCCAAAAATACTTACTATCTTGGGCAAGTGTCCTGGATTCCATTTACTGACTCTTTCCAATTTTCACCTTGACTGAATTACTTAACCTCCCTGTGTACTAGTTTCCTTATCAGAAAATGAGGGGGTTAGATGAAATGATCTTGGATATCTTTTCTCATTCTTGTCCTATGATTCAATGACTCCAATGAGTCTGACCCCAACTAAGCTCAACAAACACTTGAGTCTCACAAGGAAGATAAGACACTGACTCATTGAAGGACCAAGCACTACCCACTGATTCAATATGGGGTCCTGGGTGTGGTGGGTGGGGTGACTTGGTAGGTAAGGTTCTTGTTCTGAAACCATTTGAAATGAATTCTACCCTAGAGGTAAGGACTGGCCAGTTATACCTGGGCTTCTTCTTGTTAGAGTGGGCTGATTTGCCCCACCTTCCTTACTGGTGTAGCATTTGGCAACGTCCTTCCTTCATTTTTTCCAGGCATCTTAAACCCTCAGCTTGCTTCAGACCAAGCACCTGCTCTGTATCCTGAGTCTGCCCGGTCCACCCAGGTCCCTGGAGGACTGATTTCTGATCTGCTGTCTCATTCATGAAACTTGCCAGAATCTATTGTGCCCACAGCCTGAACCCTGATAGTAACCATGGCCTGGACCATTCTCTATCCCACTTCTAATTGCCTTTGTGGGGCCAACTCTTATCCTGGTCTGAATCTTGCATACTCTTCTCCTTCCCCTGCTTGCCAATGCCTGGAACAATGAAGAAAAATTTAGTCCATCTTCTAATGCTTCAATATGAAGAAAATTGACATACTTCTCTCCCAATTCACCTTTTTTTCAGAGTAAATATCCTTATCTCTTTTTTGCCATTCTTCAAATTTCATGGTTCTCAGACCCCTCAGCAATCTAGTCACCCTCCTATAGATGCACTCCAATTTGTTAATAGATTCATAGGAATCTAGGTGGCAAAGTAGACAAAGTACCAGAGTCAAGAGACCTGAGTTCAAATTCAGCTTCAGACCTTCCTAGCTGTGTGATCCTAGGCAAGTCACTTAAACTGTCTGCTTCAGTTTCCTCGTTTGTTAAATAGGATAATAATAGTACCTTCTTCTCAGGGTTGTCATAAGGATAAAATGAAATAACATTTGTAAAGTGCTTTGTAAAACTTAAAGGGCTAAATAAATGCTAGCTATTTTTCTTCTTTTTCATAGATAACTAGACTTACAAAAGACCACAGTGACCATCTAGTCTAAAATATTTTTTTTTTTTTGCACGTGAAGTAACTGAGGCAGAAAAGTTAACTGGCATGTCCAGGGTTACACAGCTGTTTCCTGGCAGTTCTAAGATTTGGAATCTGGGCCTCCTGCTCCTAGCCCAACTTCTAATTCCATCATGCCAAACTTGTCAACCCTCCTCTTAAAGCAAGATACTTACAATACAACTAGACACAGAATTCTAGATATGGCCGAACTGGCACAAAGTGCAATGATCACCTTCCTCAATCTGGCCACTATATTTCTATTAATTCAACTTAGTTTTTGTTGTTACCATTGCTATTGTAATTATTGTGTAACTGGCCGTGCCAAGTATGTTGGCTCATATTAAATTTATGATGGCCTAGGGCCTCCAGGGTTTTTTATTTCTATGTGAACCGCTCTCGAAACAGTTTTATTTCATCTTGTACTTGTTCAATCTTTTTGTTTTTATACACCATTTATTCTCCCTTAACTGTTCTGCCATTAAATCCCTTCTTGTAATTACAACATTTAAGCAAAGCCAACTAACAGAACAGCTTTATCAGCAATATTCTCCATCATTTCCACCTCTCAACTGAGAAGATGAAAGTATATTTCTTTATCATTTTTTGGGACTGAAATTGTTCTAATTCATAATCATTTCTTACCTCTGGTGTCAGGGAAGAGAGTTATGCTGTGGAGAGGAGCAGGTCTTAGAAACCCAGCATGAAGACTGAAGAGAAGGATTTCTAGGCCCTGCAGTACAAAGAATTATTACTTGCCTTTGCTACACATGTATACTACATGTGTGTTTCACTCTCTTTGTGTGCTAATTTTTTAGCCCATTCTCATGAATTCTGTATGTATTTGTGAGAGTGTGTTCCCTGGGTTTTTTTTAATATATAATTGCTATTCCTTGCAATGACATTTGAGTAAATTATTTTGGCAAGAACTATTTGAGTATACTGCTTGACTATTAATGGGAAATGCACCAGTGGGGTTTTATACCCACAGAATTACCTCTTGAACCTAAGATAGCAACTAACCTCTAAAGATGCAATCCCTCAGTGTGAGGTAGGTTGGTTGATTGTTGGGGTTTTTTTGGGTGGGGGAGGGGTGGTACACTCTCAGATTATGGAATTGTACCAATTCTCCTCTCCAATAGTGTATTAGTGTGTCTACCTTCTTGCAGCCTTTTGGATATTGACTATTTCTATTAAAGATAGGACTTTATGTTCATTCCTGTTCAATTACTTCTTCTTGGTTCTACTCATCATTCCAGCTTAGGGAAATCCTTTTGAATATTAATTTGCCATACATCGTATTAGTCTCTTGCTCCCAGCTTTGTGTCATGTGCCATGTGATAAGCTGGCTTAGGCTCTCATCCAAGTCATTGATAGAAGCCAGTCAGGCCTAAGTAAGTGAGAAAATCAACCAGAGAAAGGCACAGAGTGGAATAAAAGAGCCAGGAAAAATATCCCTGGGGAAGACCCAAATATAGCCTCTGGTTGATGTGGTGACTGGGAAAGTGAACACAGGCAGAAGGAGGCAGTAAGAGCTGGATGTGCTTAAGGAAAAATAAGCAAACCCAGCAGGTAATATAATCTTACTGAATGAGCTGAGATTTGTGGTAAACCAGAGACCCAGAGCAACAGAGATCTACAAAAATTGGAAGAAAGCATCCAGGGGGAAAAATAATCCCCAAATTAGGATAGGTAACATTTCCCTCTCTCTGCCACTCTCCCTCCTCATCAGCCCCCACCACTCTAAAAGGAAAGGTTCTAGAGCCTTGCCTATATCACCTCCCCCTCCCATCCCCTTTAGTTGCATTGACTTTCATGTCTGGGGACAAGAGGGACCTTTTTTCCATAGTGACCTTAACTGTGTATCCAAGATGTAATAGGACACCAAAGTGCCACCGTCAGTGTGGGATTTTGTTGTTCCTTCACTGAGGACCAATGACATCATGGAAAGAGCATGGACTTGGTATCTGAGGGCCCTTGTTCAAATCTCAGCTCTTAGAGTTACTGGCTATGTCATCTTGGGCTGGCTGTTTTACCTTCATGAACCTCAGTTTCCTCATCTGTAAAATGGAGATGGTAATACTGGCAACACTTTCCCCCTAGAGTTGTTTTGTCAATCACGTAAGGTAAACTATGGGGTGGCTAGGTGGTGCAGTGAATAGAGCACTGGCCCTGGAGTCAGGAGGACCTGAGTTCAAATCCGGCCTCAGACACTTAACACTGACTAGCCGTGTGACCTTGGGCAAGTCACTTAATCCCAGCTGACCTACCTTCCCCCCTCCAAAAAGCAAAAAAAAAAAAAAATGATAAAGTAAACTATGAAAATGGCTTTGCAAACAAAACTCAACATAAATGGCAGTGCACAGTGGCAAAGTTGAAATAACTCTGAATTTGGAATGAGAGGACCTGGATTAAAATCCTGGCTCTGTCGATGTCACTTAATGGTGTCTTGAGGTGCCATCTAGCTCACATGTAGATTGCCTCCTCCAGTCCTACCCCCAGACAATGTACCCTAGGTTGAGTTTACTTAGTTGATCTACATTGGCTCAAAACCACAGTTCACATACCAACCCCCCAACCCCACCACCAAATTTGTGTTTCCTTTTACTAGTCATCCAGAGGATACAACTAATTCAAATCAAAGGCATTTAAATATAGTTTTTAAAAATAGAGTTAGGTCTTGATTAGTGTAAATAGTGAAACTTGTGAAGTAATACCACATTACTGAAATTCCCACTATTCAAAGTTATGAATTATATGTGAGAAATATAGTAATGAGTTCTGACTCAATGGAAATAGATTAAAAATTTAAAAATAAGTTTTGTACCTGTTTATTAATGTAATATAATAGCAAAGGATAAAAATGTGTTCCTGTTTATTATTTAGCAATAATAGTTTTATTATAAAGTAATAGTTACAGAAAACAAAATTTTAAAAATTAAAAAATTACTGAATATCATACCTAAAGATAAACTTACGTTGATGATATAGTAAAACATTGCTCTGGTCATTTAAAACATTTTAGCAGTCTAGATTGAACTGTGCTTTTTTTCTTTCAATCTTCATACATACAGTGGTAGAGTGAACCAAGCATACTTGGATGCCCTGGGGCATTATCTAAAATCAGTAATGCTTTACATTTGATGTTGTTATACTTAAAATATTTTTTCAACAAACATCTGAGCTAAAGGAACTTGAAAATCAATCCTCAGAACACTTCTAGACCCCCCTAATTTTCTTATGCAGCCACCAAAGACCAGGAAGTGACTAATGTCTGTAGTTTCTGAGAAAGTGAGGATTTTGAGACTGATAAATAAGCATTAGCTTTAATTTAGGGTCTGCCTCTGCATTATGTCCTAATAAAAGTATTAGGCAATCCTTAGACTCTTTAAATCCAGGTTGAGCGGTTTTTTTCTTCGCAGTGTAAATTCCAGAAGGCATCCTTTTCCAGAATATCTTTTTCATCCACATTAAATATTTATTTATCATTACATCCACCTTTTTCAATTATTTTCTTCAAAATATCGGGACATTTAGCTGATGCATCCTCATTTGTGCTGGATGCTTCCCTGGTAATTTTAACATTAGGTCACTGAGGTAGCACGGTAGAGGAGTACCAGGCCTGCAATCAGGAAGACTCATCTTCTTGAATTCAGATCTGGCCTCAGACACTTGCTAGCTGTGGGGCCCCGGGCAAGTCACTTAACCCTGTTTACCTCAGTTTCCTCATCTGTAAAATGAGTGGGAGAAGCAAATGGCAAACCACTCCGGTATCTTTGCCAAGAAAACCTCCAGTGGGATCTCAAAGAGATATCTGAAACATGTCTGAAAAATGAATGAACAATCACAACTGCATTCAATTTTTAAAGCAATCAAATCAACCAACAATTGCAGTAAAAGTTTCTTCACAATCTGCTTCTTTTAGATTTTCTTTTATGGCCTTAAATAAACTGGAAGTTTTATGTAATGTCTGCCCTGCTAAGAGAATTGCAATCTTCAATTCGTGCAGCTTAAAGATGCTCCATTTTTTGCACTGTGACACATCTATCATTTGTAGTTGTTTGCAAACAATAGAAAGCTTTGCCTTTTCTTTTATTTCACCTTGATGTTTTATAATATTCCATACAACAGATTGAGTCATTCCAACACCTCATTCTATTATAGCATTACTGTGACCATAGCCATGCTATTTAATTACATCTTATTTTTGTTCTAATGTAATAACAAGCCTCTTCTTTTTTGCACTGGCAATGTTTCCATCTGAAGCACTTTCTTTTTTTCATTTTATTAAAGTCTTTTTTTTTTTTTAAAAAAAAGTACAACTGTTGGTAATATGATAGACAGCAGCATAACAAATCTACATATAGTGATAAGGAAATACAGACACATTGATCGAGCAGGGTGTTAAAAACCCTCAGTCAGCTCTCAGGAATCTCCCTGACTGAATTTTGGCTAACATTCAATGCTACCTGGTATCATCTTATAATTAGCATTAAATTGAATTTTGCATTATTTGAATTTGTGTTAACTGCAAACTAGATTCATCAAAAGACCATTTTTCTTCATAAACCTGGAGCACTGTCTCCCACAAATACATAAATCACCAGTAGGAAGCATGGATACGTACAGGGAACCTACACAAAGAGTGAAGCATGTAGGGAATAGCTGGGATTAAGACACACACCCAGGGCTCACAGATGCGTCGGGTACATTTCTGGAGGGGCAATTCATGCCTCAAATGCAATAAGGTAACCAATATTTTCTGGTTATGTCATCACATTGTGTTCTTTGGGCCTGTTGTCTGCTGATTTCAAATAGCATGAAATCTCTGCCAGGTATGCGGATGTGTTATGTACCCAGACATGCCCGGCACAGTGCCCTGCTGGCCTGACAGTGGTACTTCAGGCTTGTCCTCTGCTAGTTCTAATGTTCGAGTGGGTCATTGCCAGACATGTCATATATATGACATGAGTCATAAGGTCATAGGACTGCTCTTTGATTCTAGCTTCCAGCACCAGCTGTTCTTTTAAGTAGTACCTCTTCCCCTGAAGAGGAAGAGTGAGGACTGTATCCCTATTTTAGCTTTGAGCCCAGAGCCTTAAGCTTTAGCTCTTAGAAAAGCAGGGCCCTCACAACAGAGTCATCATACTGGGGAAAAAGTCTTGCTTCCTTTCCCACCCCCTAACCTCCATAAGGGGAGTCTATTAATCCTCAGAGCTTTGACTATGGTAAGTTTTCTCTCTCCAAAAGGAGAGTATCACATTCTCAATTCCCAAACCAAACTTTTTGGAAGATAAAACTATTAGACAACTAAGTAGATCCACAAGCATTGTCCATTTCCCCCCCTAACTTCCTGCTCATCAAGGATAGTGTCTCTATCCCAAGTCACTGTATGCTTAAGGGTTAGAAAATCCTTGTTGTTAAGTCCTACTAAAAGTCAGTTGCTGCACTACCCATCCTTACAATCATTTTAGGTGCTTCCCATTCAAAAAATCATCAACACCTGTATAGGTGGTTGTGAGAAAAGCACTTTGTAAACCCTAAAGATTATATAACCACGTCATTATTATTGTTACTACTACTCGTAGTAGTAACAACAATAATAAATATAGATACCTTTAAGGTTCAGTTAAAATGCCACCTTGACAAAATGCCTCTGTAGCTCAGCAGAAGCTTTAGACCAGAGATCATGAAGGATATACAGGAGGAAGAACTCAAAACTGTCCATTTTATTATTTGTTAGTAGCATTGAAATGAAGCTCCCAAATCTGGTTGTCAACAAAATTTACTTAAGTCCTACTGTGGGCAGGGTAGGATACTATATTGAATTCTTTGGTAGGAAAAGCAAATGCTTCTTTTATTAGTCTGCTTATAATCTAAGGTGGGCATGAAGCAAACAAGTGTGCAGATAAACACACAATTAAATATTAATAGTTTTATATACTTAATACAATGATAATTTTAGTCATCAACAAACACAAAGTACAAAAAAACTTGAAAGATTGTCTATGAAACCACTGTTTAGATTATTTTTAAACAAAATATATATATTAACTTAACCTAAATATAGCTCAAACTTCCCACAGATAACCAAACTTATGGCCCATTCAGCTGAAAGTCCCAGAGATCCCTGCATACTTCACCAGATTATACCTGTTCTCATAGTCTGATTGGGCAACCACCCTGGGTTTTGCCTCCCAATACCCTCATAGGAATGTCTCCCTCTCAATTAAAAAAAACCAACAAAACAACAACTAAAAAAAACCCTTTGTTGCTGTCTCTTTTTATGCCTGCATGGGTATAAGAAAGAGCTGAAATATTCCAGACCAAACAAACATATACCTAACCTTAGTCATGCATGCAGTCAGGGGTTTCAGGGCTTAGGACAATCTAGCTACCAGGAAATGTTGATATTTACCCATGATTTAGATCAGACATCTTGTGATTGAAGGGTTAAAGTAAGAGAGAAGTTTGCTAGGTCATGGAAATACATGCTCAGTCAACCATGAGGCCTACTTTAAAAGATACTTCATCAGGATACCACTGGGTCTATGGATAAGAGAAGGATCAGAGAGATTGTAATATGGAGCAGATACAGGATATTATTTTATAGAATTGAAAAGAAGAAGTAGAGAAGCTAATAATAGATACTATTTTCATGCAGTATGCCCATTGTAGACAGACAGTCCATAAAGATCTTTCATCTTTTTTTGTAACAGATTCAGAGAGGACACTCAAGGCTTCATTACACACAGGCAGAACTGGCTCAAGGAGACCTCTAGGTCCTGGACAAGCCAGAGAAAATATTCTAAATGGCTAAGATGTCACCCATCTTAGTCATCAGTGGGGAACATCTTAGCCCTCAGCCTCAGCACTAGTCTCCTCTAGCCAAACAGTCCTATCTTTGTATCTTTCCCAAACAAACTGGACTGTGGGTTGCCAACAGACAGGAGAAGAGTAGGGAGAGAGCCAGCCCTGGAAACAGCCCTTTATGTACCAGGCAATGTTTTCTTTTCTGAGGACCCAAACCTGTCTCATTCTTGGCAGACATCCTCCTGTCTGTCATGCCAGTTTGAGCCAGTTAAAAAGTGAAAAATTCAATCAACCAAATAGTTGTTTTTATGGTGTCTGTATGACACCAAACAAGTGTTTTGACTGATTTTTTTTAAAAATTGAATTCACTGGATTGTTCTAGTGATTCCAACAACTACTGTGACATTTAAACATTGTATATTAAGAAAAAATTTGTCTAAATTATGTTCCACTCGAACCTAAATGAACTCAAACTCAACTGATCATCTTGTATTTTGTCCCACTTGGCTTCCAGCCAGACTGAACTAGTTCCTGTATGTGAGCCAGCCCTAAGCATCCAATAACTGTTTTTTTGGTTGTCTTTTTTTTTTCTTTTTTTGGAGGGCAATTGGGGTTAAAAGACTTGCCCAAGGTCACACAGCTAGTTTGTGTGTGTGTGTGTGTGTGTGTGTGTGTGTGTGTGTGTGTGTGTGAAGTGTCTGAGGCTGGATTTGAATTCAGGTCCTCTTGACTCCAGGGCCAATTCTCTATTCACTGTGCCACCTAGCTGCCCCTTGGTTGTCTTTTAAAGGTCCGCAACTGAAGCTATGAGGTATGGGTCAAATTTGTAGGTGACATAGAGTTACAGACTCCAGAGAGGCAGAAACCAATGTGCACATAAACCTAAGTATAGAAAAGTTGATCCTAGCTCACAAATAGGTGAGCATAAGTGCCAGCCAGGTTGACTTGGTGTCAGGAAGAGATGAATTTGAATCCTATTTTAAGTACTTACTTGCTTTGTGACTCTGAGGTCTTAATCCACTCAACCCAGTTTACTCATCTGTAAAATGAAGAGTTAAAAACGAATGCCCAATCACAAAATTGTTTTGAGAATCAAATAATTTACATAAAGTGTTTTGTAAACCTTAACATGCTACATAAGTTGCTTAGATATTATTAGCTAGAGTAAACTTACTAAATGCCAGGTTGATGGATTGGCTGAGATCACAGGCCATATAGAATCTCAGCTATTAGGCAATTTGAAAATTGCCTTGGGAAATTAATCTCTTAAGTCTTGCTACTTAGACCTGCTTTAAATCAGAGAGGGAGAACGTACTGAATGATAATATAATGTTAAGAAAGGAGCTTTTGGGGCAAAAAAACCATCATGAGAAAAGGTCAACATGTGGCCTGAGTCAGGAGACCTGACCTAGAGTCCAAACCTCTTCCCCTGTTTTTGTGACCATGGGCAAAAACCTTTCATTGCTCTGGTCTCAGTGGCCTTTTAGTAAAATGAATGGGGGGAGGATGGTCCTAGAAGGTCTTTAAGGTCCCTTCTAGCTCTGAAATCCTATTATTTTATGTGATTTCCTTAGTCTTTTGGAAAACACTGGGAGGAATGAGAAAAAATAACTAAAGGACCAATGATTATAACACATTTCCATCTTCTTCCAAACTCTTATTTATGCAGTTCTTTACATTTTGCAAAGCCCTTTTGTGTAACCAGCCCTGTTCATCAGAGACTTTCACATGACACAAAGGTGTGCTTTGGGTGACTTTTAATTTCTCTGGCTTGTTGCCCCCATCCAGATAATCTGGAAACTTCGCTATCTGCCTTCACTTAATGTGTTGTGGCCAACTCCCTTTGCAAGCATAGGGTTTACCAGGCTCAGAGAATGAACAGGTTAATTTGCAGACCAAAACAAACAGGAATCATTTCAACTTAAGGGAAAATAGTGACATCCACTTACTGGCAGCCATCCCCAGAGGCCCATAAAGCCTCATTCATTGAAGGCATGCTCTGGGGCAGACTCCCAGTCTAGAAGCAACTCTGAATTCCCTCTAGTATGTTCCCCAGTATATATCTTTCTCCTTTGAATCTCACAGGGCCCCCATCTACAACTCCTTTGGTTACTTGCAGAGTGTATCTCTTCACTCTGCCTGCAATTTGTATAACTTCTACTTTCCATTTGTACCTCCCACTATAGTTTTTCCTCACTCTGACCTGCAGTTCCCCTCTGCTCTTCTCAGTTGATGGTGTCCCAGTCAGATCTTACAAAGTCCAGCAGGTATGTGAGACATTCCAGGGAAAGGAATGAGAAGGAAGTAAGCATTTATGAAATACTCATGAAGTACTATGAGCCAGGTACTGTGCTAAACACTTTACAAATATTATCTCATTTGATTCTCACAACAACCCTGTGAGCTAAACAGCATTATGATCCCCATTTTACAGATAGGAAAACTAAGCTAGAAAGAGGCTAAGTGACTTGCACCAGGTCACATAGTTAGTAAGTATCTAAGGTCATATTTGAACTCAGATCTTCCTGACTCCAGGCCCAATCCATTGAGCCACCTCACTTGCCTTGCAGATGCTTGACCTGCCTGTGTCCAGCTCTTAATACAGCCCCAAACAAGGAGCTCTTTATTTTTCTTTGATGTGTTGCCACATATCTAAACTCTTAACTTTGTGGAAGTGTGCCCAGAAGTCAGAAGCACCATCTGATGATTCTTCAGCCTCATGATCAGATTGGGTCAGGGTGACTCCACAGTCTGATGTCTTTTCTATTGCAGTATGGGTGTTTCCTTCTCTCTCTCTCTCTCTCTCTCTCTCTCTCTCTCTCTCTCTGTCTCTGTCTCTGTCTCTCTGTCTCTGTGTCTCTCTGTGTCTCTCTCTCTCTCTCTGTGTCTCTCTGTCTGTCTGTCTGACTGTCTGTCTCTCACTTTCCCTGTCCCCTCTTTCTATCCTTTGGGCTCAAAAATCTCTGTGGAGCGTTAGAAAATATTCAAATGAACTGGGCCTTCCTTCTTCAATCTCCAGGGTAATAGGACTGGAAACATTTAAGCACTCCTAATGTTCCACAGTGAATGAAATTTTACTTTCATTTCTCAACACTTTTGTGATGGTAACTTTTGTCTCCATATAGATACTGTTGCTCAACCATTTAAAGGAAAGACTTCCTAACTACCCAAATTAGGGGAGGGAAAAAATAATGAATTAATTAATGACTCCTTCATTTCTTTTTTTTTTTGCTTGCCTGAGGTCACATGGCTAGTTTTTTTTGTGTGTGTTAATTGTCTGAGGCCGGATCTAAACCCAGGTTCTCCTGAATCCAGGGCCGGTGCTCTATTCACTGCGCCACCTAGCTGCCCCTCCTTCATTTCTTGGATGACAGATTGGACCCTGTAGAATACTGGTCTTCAGAGTCAGGACTATGTACTCCCAAGGGATTATGATATGTTTCCAAAGGGCATGTGATCCATTCAGAGGAAGAAAG
This sequence comes from Petaurus breviceps papuanus, assembly GCF_028583685.1. NCBI lineage: Eukaryota > Metazoa > Chordata > Mammalia > Diprotodontia > Petauridae > Petaurus > Petaurus breviceps. The sequence continues at coordinate 9,641,620 of NW_027187419.1, read as the reverse complement.
GAAGTGTTTATGTGCCAAGTACTTTACAAATATTATTTTATTTAATCTTTACAATAATGCTGGGAGGTAGAGGCTGTTATCCCCATTTTACAGATGACAAAACTAGTGTCCAGAGGTTAAGTGATTGGCCCAGGGTCACATAGCTAGGAAATATCTGAGGTAGGATTTGAACTCTGGTCTTCCTGATTCCAGGGTCCAGCTCTCTATCCACTGTTCCATCTAACTCCCTCCTAATATAAAAAAATTATTAGTACAGTAGTACACATATTTGCAAATAAGTAAATATGTACATACTGGAACCATATTACTCCTGACAATCATTTCCAGTAAGTTCCAATAACCTCTAAGATATAATAGTATTTTACCTTTTTCTCATTCTTTTAAATTTCTGTTTGTAATTGTAACAACCCTTCTGGACTACCCCTCCCCCATTCATACTTGCACTGGTGAGTTGGGTCCTCACTGGGGTGACAACTATAGTAGGTTTAAGGTTACTATTTGGCTAGTAGCCACAATTAGCTCAAAGCCAAGGCATGTGTAAGGTAATAGGGATTTGAAGATCTTCCCTGACCCTTGGATTGGCAAGCAAACAGGTACTTAGCACCTTGTTTCAAGTTCATGATTGTATCAAGTATTAAGATTCAGAATTTGTCTATCCCACAGTGGGAGAAAGTTGCTGATGTAATAGAAGGGGGTGGAACAGGGAGGAGCTAATACCACATATAAGGAAAAGCCCAAGCTAGAGAACCAGAGCTGCTGAGAGAGAGAGAGAACTTCTGAGAGTCAGCCAGAGCTTCTGGGAACGAGACCTGCTGGAAGCCAAAACTTCTCGGAGCAAGCAGCATGGAGGTTGAGCTGCTACTGCTGGAAGAGAGAAGAAAAACTGAGAACTGAATTGAGAACTGAGGAGAAATGAGAAGAGAATTGAGAAGAACTGAGAAACGAGAGGAGAGAAGAACTGGGAGGAGAGGAGAAGCATGGCTGTGGTGCTGGTACTTTGTCTGTTCTGGTGTTACTTTGTCAGATTTGTCTGTTGATAGAGGATGTTGCTGTTGTTACAGAAGCCCTGGGATCTTGCTGCTGTTTCAGAAGCCCTGAAAGAGGATTTTCTTGTTGTATGTTTACAGAAATCCTGGAGGAGGGTCTTACTGACATTTTCAGAGGTCCTGGGACTATACTGATGATTTGTGTTGATTCCTCAGACCTTATTGTTGGGTCTATGTTGATTTCACAGGCAGAAAGCGAATTGATGAGGATGCTGGCAATGGCTTTGTTAAGCTTTGTCTTCCCAGGAACAGAAACTGTGAAGGACTTGAGGTGGACTAGACACTGTGATCTTCAATATGGAACAGGAACACATAAGGAGCTGGACAAGGAACTGAGAGCTGTCTACCTTTGAACTCAGGTGACAGTTGGTTAGAATTTGGGTAGGATCTGGGACCACAGAAGGGGAACCATGGAAACTGAGAGCCTGCATCCAGTTAAGATGAAACGACCTCTCCTTGGGTATTTAATGCAAACTGAAAAGATCATGATTTACTGTGGCCTAGGGGTGGAGAACTGTGTACTCTGTGTCCTGTACCTTTTCAGGATGATTAAATTAAGGATGATTGGAAACTAATCTTCAATTAAGAAGAAAGAAGACTTTTTGACTGAGAGATTAAGACAATGTGACCTAGGGGTGGAGAACTTCAACCTTTGTGTCTATTAAGGAGGCTTGTGTCCTTAAGGGTGATTGAGTTAAGGACTTACTAAATGATTGAGTTACTAAATGAATGTATTTTGTTTAAAACTATGTGACCACTTTGGTGAAAACTATTTGGCCATTTTAATAATAAGTTATGTCATAAGATTGTGAGTGCTGTACTTTTATTTCTGTGAATGTTTTGCTTTAATTTACTGCTGAATAGAGAGTTCACTATACTATGTAATCAGAACCTTGAAGCTGTTCACAGCAGCAGTCCTCTGGAAAGCTGCTTGTGCTTGGCTTTACAGCATGGTAATGATTAGTAGCTACAAAATATCTTCCCACCCCCAACCCAATCCTGGGGTTAACTCTCTCCCATAGATACATACAACATTCATGAGAAGAATTTTCAGAAACTTAGAATATACCAAGTAGGCACACATATAGTAAACAAATGGCCAAGACAATAAATTCCTCTATTACTTCTGGCTGCTGACATCTTTTTTCTTCTTTTGGAGTCCTGCTGCTCCCCTTTGAGGATTGCATCTTTTTGATGGGAAGGGGTCACTCAGGTGAGGTCCCTGGTTTGGCTCCTCCCATGGCTTGATTTGATTTCCAGGGCTAATCCTCCTTTTAATACATAGTCAGTTGTTTTTCTACTACCTGAAATCTCACTCAAATATATCTTTGCTTTTTTATAAATTCATCTGAATTGTTCTTTGAAATTTCTCAAATTGGTTCTTAGGGATGGCAGGCTTGGGAGTGATCAGTCACTATACAACCAATGGCCAACTACTCTACCACTTAAATAGGAGAATTTATTCACATTAAAAAAAAAAAAGACAGACATCTTTGCATTTCATTAACATATTAATATTAATAAAGATAACATCTGTTATCTTGTACCTTACTTTCTGTGATTATATCAGCTAGGTACAATCCAAAATTCTTCCCCCCCCCAAAAAAAAAATTCCTACATGCTTGTAGGATTATATAATAAAAAAAGTTTGGAGAACACTACTAAAGAAAAAGCTATAATTATGATCAATAAGGGCACATACACAATGTGGCAAAATAAAACAAATGGGACTTATGGGAGTTCAATTTCTTTTTTAAAGGGGGGAAGGCAAGGCAATTTGGGGTAAGTGACTTGCCCAAGGTCACACAGCTAGTAAGTGTGTCAAGTGTCTGAAGACATATTTGAACTCAGGTCCTCCTGACTCCAGGGCTGGCACTCTATTCACTATGCCACCTAGTAGCCCCCCCTTTTTTCTTTTTTAATTTGTTAGAGTTATTACATTTACATTACATTACATTTGTTTTTACATTAGCTTTCATTTCTGAATGAAGCTCTCTCTACTGAGTGAACTTTCCTCTAACAAAGAACAAAAAAGAAAGAGGCAAAAAATAGGGCAGAGCCAACCAACACACCAACTGTATCTGACAATGCATGCTATATTCCATATCCTTAGTCTCCAGTGTATGTTCAGTGACAATAAACATTCTTAAGTATCTTTTGTATGCTAGGTGCTGGGTGAGCTAAAAGTGTAGATAATAAATTACATTTATATGGCACTTTGTAGTTTGTGAAGCATTATGCAAATCATTCCATTTTCCCCCCTCACCAACTGTGTAAGGTAAATTGTACAAATATTTTCCTCATTTTTCATATTAGTAAACTGAGTCTCAGAGAGGTTAAGTGATTTGCTCTTGTGGAGTTTGAAGGCTATTAAAGTGACATGACATTTACAAATCACTAAAATACAAAATAGTACATGGTAAGAGAAATATTTGTGGAATTGTGGGTAGAAAGCCAGCCTTGAAGTCAGGAAGTTACTGGATTCCAATCTTGCCTCTGCCACATACTAGCTGGTGCTTTCTTTCAGTGCCCCAGGAAACTCTTTAAGACATAAGTTATAGAGAAAGTGCCCATCTGCATTGGGAAAAGAAGATCTTCACTAGTAAGCATCCCTAATATGTGCATATTTACTTATTCATAAATGATGATACATTTACCATTATACCATTAATTATATAAATATATATGTATGTATATGTGTGTGTGTGTGTGTGTGTGTGTGTGTGTGTATTCAGGAAGCTAGGTGGCACAGTGGATGGAGAGCTGGAACTGAAATGAGAAAGACCTAAGTTCAAATCCTACCTTGACCACTTCCTAGTTGCATGACCCTAGGCAAGTCACTTAATCTCTGCCTCAGTTTCTTCATCTGTGAAATGGGAATCATAACACTAACTTCCCTCAGTGGTTAAGAGAAAATAAGATATTCATGAAGTATTTTGCAAATTTTAAAGCTATATGTAAATGCTAACTATTATGATTATGTTACAAAACATATGGCTAGGGAGGAAAAATTTTGGATTGAACTTAGTTGATGCAATCACAGAAAGCAAGGGGACAGATAACAGAAGCATTTATATATTTACATGCCAATAATGAAATCACAGGTACAGTTAAAAAAAAGGTTAACTGTATAAGAGAGGTATAAACTAAGTCTTGTGTTGGGTGGGGGATAGGGAAAGGGAGTGGGAAATCTCACCCTTAGGGAATAGCATGAGCAAGAGGATGGAGGAAAGTCTACAAGGCATGGTAATGAGTCTAGTTTGGCTGGATCATAGGAAAATATGTGTGGGGGTGGGGGAGGGGGAATAATATGAAATAAGCCTCATGGAGGAGAAGCTTTCAAACTTCAAAGGGTCTGGGGGATTTGGGACTTTCCATCTCCTCATTGGGTTCTTCACCCTCCACCATCCTGTTAGCCTCAGGGTATGCATTGGGAGTCACGGACAGACTGGGTATAGATTCACCCAACATGATTCAGGGAGAACTTCAGCAGAACACAGATGAGAGAAAAGGACTTCTCACCATGGAGAGCTGTGAATTACCCCTTTGGTACATATGCTTTCTAACCCTGAGTCCACTTTCTGTTGCACTCTGTATATACTTGTGGGAGAGTACTTATAGACCTTTGGGGGGATGTTCTGTACTATCTCTTACTGTTGTTGTTTAACCTTCATTTTCTTTCTTTTTTTTTTGTTTTTTGGAGGGGGAAAGGCAAGGCAATTGGATTTAAGTGACTTGCCTGAGGTCGCATAGTTATTAAGTGTCAAGTGTCTGAGGCCGAATTTGAACTCAGGTCCTCCTAAGTCCAGGGCTGGTGCTCTATTGATTTGCTACCTGGCTACCCTTTATCCTTCATTTTCAAAGAGGATCAATGACATTATGGGATAATGTCTTGACTTGTTCAGGAATTGGATTTAGGTGAGGCAGTTATACAACACCATCAACTTTACTCTCTCTTCCAAAGTCATTGAAGTCCAGTGGCAAGACTAAAGTCAGGACAACTGGTGATGGCCCAGAATGCAGTAGATGACCTTGGCATCTTTGATGTCTCATCAAGCTCTAAATATTCCATAGCATCTGCTTCAGTTGCTTTCATGGCCATTGGAACACATTGTTCTCATCAACTGGTTCCACTGAAGGAAATTTTCATATGCTTGGGGTAGACATGCCCCTAACTCGTCAATGGGTTTGAGGCCTGTCAGTTCCCCTCAACCTGGTTTAGCCATCTGCCAAGATCAGGTTGTGGCTGTTGTACATACTAGAGTTTCTTGGAGCCACAGGAGAGATGTTGGGTGAAAGGTAGACACCAAAGGTAGAAGAGCAGCCCCAAAGGGCCTGGCAAGCCCTCACACCTCCCTGAACACCCCATGCACCATCATAATAAAAATCCCTTTCATAAAGTTAAATTGATGAAAAGACTAAAAGCTAAATTGACTAAACTGATTCTTAGCTGATAATCTTGGTGGAGGGTGAAATATACTGATGGGATCTCAAATCAATGGCCTTAGAAAATCACTCCTTATTCATCAGTGGTACCCTTCAGAGTCTGAGGATTTTAAGGAGATGTAGCCTCACTCTGGAACCTGAAACTCACCAGGGAGAGTGAGAGATGAAAAGACTTAGAACTTATGTGGGCTACATCAATCAATAATTCAGCGTTTACTGGGATACAAAAAGAGATAAAAGATAATTTCTATCCTCAAGGAGCTTACAATCTAATGTATAGAAATTTAAAAATTAATTACATAAATAAATGCTTGCTGAATTGAATTTCCATCATGCCATGCTGACTCTACATAGGTTGCTACTACCATGGCACAAGCTCCATCTGGATAAATTTCTAATTATGCTGCTCTAGCCTTAAGTATTGAATAGGAGAAAATATTCCCCTCTCCCCAGCACAACTCTGGGGACATTATCCTCTTAAGAAGAAACCATAAAGATGTTAAAGTTGATCCCCCAAGGAGAAGGCTTAGAATTTGTTCTGTGAAGTTTGGATTCAGGCAAAGTGTCTACCTTGAGGACCTACAGGGTCACATGTAGCATCGAGGTCACAGGTTCCTCACCCCTGCCTTAGAGTTACAAACTAGAGGAGGATAGAGTCAGACTATAGTACTTGCCCCCAAGCCAGAAATGTTGGTTCATTGGTTCAAACAACAGTAAGAAATTCTCCTCAGGAAGTACAGGATTCTCTTGTGTGCTCCCAATTCCTGGGGCATGTGGGCAAATCTCCAGCTCTTAATTTGGATGAGATCCTACAAAGTGGAATGTGGAAAGCCTCCCACATATACCAAGCAGCAGGACAGCTTACATGTGATCAGCTGACCCACAGGAATGAAAAAGAGCTAGAAAATCCCATGTCTTATGAAATATTTCTATACCAGCAACCCAGCATGGTGTGGTGTGGTGTGTGTGTGTGTGTGTGTGTGTGTGTGTGTGTGTGTGTGCAAATGTACATGCACACTCACAGAGGGGCCAGTGGTCTTCAATCATATTTGACATTCAGATATTAATCTCTAAGCCATTTTTATACACAACTCACATAAGCAGAGAGTTTGTTTATAACAGTAAATAATTAAAAGCTTATGAGAGGGAATTTATCTCCAAGATGATTACTTAGCTAATCTATGCAAAAAGCCAGAACCAAAACACTCAAATGCCAGCCTGTTTCTGCCTAGCAAAATTTATGAGTCAAGATAAAATAGTTTTGTTTGAAGGTGTCTTAATTTTCTCCATTTCATCAACAGTGTGGGTGATGTGGCTTAAGGTAATATGTGTCAAGAAAACCATGTTCTCCTGCCTTAAGGTCCCCTTTGTTCATTTGGTTTGAAAAATCAACACCACAATAAAGCTGTTTTTCCATCCCAATTATCCCAAATCACAAGATCACAGATTTAGGGCTGGAAGGAACTTCTGAGTCTGTGGAGTACAACCTCCCTACCCACCTCCAACCCATTTTGCAGATGAGGAAACTGAGACAAAAAGAGGTTAAATCAACGAAGAGGCTCATACCTGAACATAAATGGCAACTGCTAGTATGTTAGTATTCCACTAAAGAGAAGTGGTCCGAAGGTATAAAAAACAAAATAGAACCTCTGTTTTCTCATCTTAAATTTAGAGTAGAATCCTATTTTAATATGGCTCATTATCAAAGGAATTCAAAGAGACCACAAGCTAAAGAATCTTCCCAGATGTTTAACCATTCAGAAAAAAACCTAACCATATCCAATAAAAGGGACAAAATGCAACATGTCCTGAGGGAGGTGACCAATCAACTAGCAAGCATTTATTAAGCGCCACTGTGTGTCCAACATCGGGCTAGGTACTACAGATAGAAATGCAAAGAATCAAACAGTCAGTCAATAAACATTTATTAAGTGCCAGCCACTGTGCTAAGTAAGTGCTGGGGATACAAAAGACAATTCCTGTTCTCAAGGAGCTTACAATCTAATGGGGGAGAAAAGAAGTAAACAAATATAAACAAACAAGCTATATACAAGATAAATAGGAAATAAAAGAGTAAAAAAAGGCATTAGAATTAAAGTGACTTGGAAAGGCTTCCTCTAGAAGAAGTCCCTTCTCTAGAAGAAACAGCCAGAGAAAATGCCCAGAATCAAGAGATTAGAGTGTCTTGCTCATGGAACATCCAGGAGGCCACTGTTACTAGTCCAAAGAATATGTGAAGGAGAGGTGGAAGGCATAAGAAGACTGGAAAGGTAGGAAGGGTCTAGGTGATGAAGGGCTTTGAATGCAAAACATAGGATTTTGCATTTGATCCTGGAGGCAATAGGGAGTCACTGGAGTTTATTGAGAAGGGGGACGTGATCCAACTTGCACTTTAGAAAAATAATTTTAGGGGCTGAATGGAGAATGGATTGGTATGCAGAGAGACTTGAAGTAGGCAGACTGATCAGTAGGCTATTTCAGTAAGTCAGGCATGAGGTGGGGAGGTCCTGCACCAGTAGGGGCAGTGTCAGAAGAGAGAAGAGAGTGTATTGATGAGATGTTGCAAAGGGAAAATTGAAAGGCTTTGATGATAAATTGAATATGGGGGTGGGGGAGGTTGAGATATTGTGAAGAGTTGAGGATGACACCTAGGTTGAATGCTTGGAGACTGGCAGGATGGTATTGCCCACTACAGGAATAAGGAAGGTAGAAGCAGGAGGTGTTTAGAGGAAAAAATAAAAAATTTGGTTTTAGACATGTTGAGGAGTCCCTATTTGCAATGAGAAACAAATACATATAAAAAGATATCCAGCACAAATATAATTTTAATAAATACCAATATGTACAAAGTAGTTAAATATAAGCTAGTTTGGGAGGGAGGGCACTTCATACAGGAGATCATGCTTGAACTGCATCTTAAAGGAAGATAGGGACTCTCTGGGGCAGAGGATGCTTTATATAAGGAGCCATTGAAGAAACTGTGGATGATCTGAAGGAGAAGAGTAAGGAGGAATATAATTACCATCTTCAAGCATTTGAAGGGCTATCACTATGAGGGAGGAGGTTTTCTCTGTGTTGCTCCAGAATTAGAATTAGATGTAAGACATAGAAAGGCATATCTTATTGTTAATACAAGAGAAATTTGTCTGACAGATTGTCAAAAATGTCATGGGTTTCCTTGTGACCTTCCTATTGAAATGTTTGAATAGATGCTATATGCAGAACCTTAACAAGGATTTTTTTTAATTGGAGCAAAAATAGTTGAATGGGACCCGGGATGTCAGAGATTCTTATGTTAGGAGAGTAGTTGGTATAAAATGACTCTTCAACTTCTGAGATTCTATTACTCTATGAAAAACCTACCATGGCACAGAAGACAAACTGGATTGTTGGAAATATAAGCAAATCACTCCTTTTTTTGAACTTCCTCTTCTTTATCTATTAAACTATGATACTGAACCAGAAAAAAAGGTAATAATCTTGCGCAAATCATGTGACCTCCTTTCTTGTTCTTAGTTTCTTCATCTGTAAAATGTTGGGGTTGGACTAGAAGGTTCTTTCACTTCTAAATTTATTTGTAGATTCCTTGGAATGATGTGGGCTTCCAAGCCATGAGGATGAATCAATTCCTTCTTGGGGGTGAGTCTTTTTTCTGGAGAGGCCCTTTGGTAAAGATAACTGTGAAACAGAAGCCTAACTTTATGGAGGACACATGAAACCAACCCCCAGGTCATTGAGATTAGGCATCATTTAAGGCTAAAGCTAGCCTGAATCTCCCCAAGACTACTGCTGATTGAAGAGTCTCCTGAGATCATTCCCCTGTCATCCCAACCCCCAAACTTCTAGGGACAGGTTGAAATAATAATAATTGAAATTTATGTATCACTTTAAGGTTTTCAAAGCATTTTACATACATTACCTTATTCACAACAACCCTGTTAAGTAGCTGCTATTATTTTCTTCATACATATTTATAAGAGCTCTTTTCATAGTGGAAAAAAAATGAAACTAAGGGAAGTGTTCAACTTTTGGGGAATGGCTAAAAAAAATTCCTGCCAGAGGTGTTGAACTTAAAAAGCAGACTGAGACACACATTTTTAGACATGAACAAAGTAGGAATTCATTTTTCTGGACTATGCATATTTGTTAGGAGGATTTAAAAAAAAATGTTTCATTCTTCATTTATAGGGGGAAGTAGAAAGAAGGAAGAAAAGATAGAAGCTTATGAAAATAATTTAAAAATTTAAATGAAAAAATAAACAGGGCTGGCTAGGTGGCACAGTGAATAGAGCACCGGCCCCTGGAGTCAGGAGGACCTGAGTTCAAATCCGGCTTCAGACACTTAACACAAAAACTAGCCATGTGACCTTGGGCAAGTCACTTAAGCCCAATTGCCCTCCAAAAAAACAAAAAAAATTAAGACAGGTCTGTTTCCCTTCTACTAAAAAAAAAAGTCAGTCAAAGTACATTTTTACTTCATTGGGATCATTTCAGTCAGTGCCCTCACACACTTGCTGTATATCCTTTGTTTTGAAGAGGACCAAAGGCATCATGGCATGATGTCTTGACTTGTGAATGAATTGGATTTAAGCAAGGCACAGTTGCACAAAGTCGTCAGTCTCACTCTCCTAGAGTTATTGAAGTCCAGTGACAAGACAAAAGTCTGGCAATGGCCCGGGACATAGTGGATGCCCTGGCATTTCTGTTGTCCTACCAAGGTCCACAGTACCTGCTTCAGCCATCTTCATGGCCATTGGAACAAACTGTATTCATCTGACCCTCCCACTGGGAGCAGTTTTCACACGCTTGGTGTAGACATCCTCCTAACGTATCAATAGATTTGAGGCCTGTCAGTTACCTTCAACCTGCTTTAGCTCAGTCTGCCAAGGTAGATTTACTGGGCTATGTCCACTGCATTCCAGTTTCTTGGAGCCATAAGTGAGAGTTGGGTGGAAATTAAGGTAGATAAGCAGTCCTACAAAGGGCTCAGAAAGCCCTCGCACTAGAGATGCTAGTCCTCCTTAAACACCCCAAACACCTCAACATACTTAGGACCCAAGGACAATTTTTATTTTCATTCCTTGCTTGCCTTTGGATTTGTTCTTTGGCTCATTCCATGGAGCACACAATTCCAATTCACACAGAGGATTCACTGCCTGCCATATTCCTTTCTAATGGGAACATTTATACTTTGTTTTAAGGAAAATGGCCTTAACTATCTAAGAAGAAAGAAATATGTCCTCAAGTTCTGATGCTGCCAACCAAATAGGACTTTAGAGAGTATCAAGTTTAACTTGCATATTTGACAGATGAGAAACTAAAAGGGAGGTTATGTGATTTGACTAAAGTCATATGTGTAGATACTGAACTCCATTCCTCTGATTCTGACTCCAGCGCAGCCTCAAAAATGTGTCAACTTGTCCAATCCCACCAAGAACAGATCACAAGGTCTGACCATAATTATTTTTCAGAAAAATACAAAGCTTACCTCAGTCCTCACAGGGACCCAAAGAGAATGTATTAGGACATTGATGGTTGACATCCCAGAGTAGGGGTCATTGTCCTGTAGGATCGGCTATAAAGATCCACATGTTGTCCCCAAGCTTCAGCTTATATTGACTTCATCTATACCTCAATGATCTGTGATTTCATCACAGTAGTCACTTCACTGACAGATTATCATCCTTTCCTGCTTTAGTAGATAGTCTTCATTAATTGTTGTGGGCCCCCTGAATACCACCTCCTGGAAATCAGTTACAGGAAGTGAATGAGCATCATTGATTTTAGCTAGGTTGGTCCTCCGATGACATACGATGCATTGCTAGGCACTTACTCAAAACCTTTACAGCTTAGTAGAGCCTACCAGAGCTTGCATTCAGTGGGCACAGTCTTTGAGTAAGTACCCAGGGTCATTTCTATTCCAGAACAAAGTACCCAAGTAGTCCCTTAGTGGAAGTATTCATGTAGTATTAAAAAAAAAATTCCCCCCTCTATTACTGGTTGGCTAGAGCATTTTCATGTGTGTTTCTATACACCACACCATCATTAGGACTTTCAAAGGATTTATTTTGTTGTTGTTCAGTTGTTTCAGTTCAGTCTTTATCTTCATGATCCCAATTTGGGTTGGTTTGTTTTTATTATTTTGTTTTGTTTTTTCAAATATACTGGAGTGTTTTGCCATTTCCTTCTCTAGCTCATTTTACAGATGAGAAAACTGAGGCAAACAGGGTTAGGTGACTTGCCCAGGGTCACCCAGCTAGTAAGGGTTTGAGGACAGATTTAAATTCAGGTCTTTCTGACCCCAGTCCCAGCACTCTATCCACTACACCACCTAGATGTTCCAAAGGATTTATTACTCTTAGCTGTAGCATCAACACAACTTGTGGAGAATATTTTTGTATTAAAGTGGAGTCAAAGGACCTAGGTTTGAATTCCACTACTTGCTTAACCTTCTTGGGCCTCAATTTTTCCACGTGTGGAAAAAAAAAGAGAATTGAACTAAATGACCCCTGAGGTCACTTTTTCCTCTAGTTCTGTGATGCTAACTGGCTACCTTGCTATTTTCCAGACTAAATAAGCCTAATGGGTTGACACATTCAGAAGTTTTATTTTCTAGTCTTCTAAACATCACTTAGTTCTTTCTTTTCCCTCTAAATTGAGGGGACATGACCTAAATGAGCTAGTCCACTACGTTCCCAACCAGTGCCAAGGATAACCACATTAGCCCATGGCAAATGGGCCTAATTTTTTTATCTAGTTCCATTTGTACACTCCTGGGGCATGCTTTTTTTGTTCACTGTCCTCTGTTGGAGCCTCATGGTAAGCCTGGGCTTGGCCAGGACACCATGTTCCTTTGTGGCTCTCCTTTTCAGAGCCGCTCATTCCCTGCCTGGCATTTACTTTGTCTATCCTTCCTGCTCTGTTCTGTTTGATTGCTTCTGAACCCTTGTCTGCTTTGCATTCTTTGTTCAATCCTCACTGATTTCCTTTTGCATCCTTCTCATACTCACGTACAAGTCTTTTCCCTCACTTCTGCCCATTTCCTGATTCATGGTGCCTCATGCCCTCCTCTTCTCTATGCCTCTGTGTGGTGATTCTCAGAAGTCAACAGAGCTCATTCCTCAGAAGAGAGAAGACATTTTGTTAACAATACAATCTTTCGAACAATCATGTTCACCTAGACCTAACAGAGTACATTGCAGTAATGGTGTTTTTGTTTGTTTGTTTGTCTTTTCAGAGCGGGGAAGGCAGGGCAGTTGGACTTAAGTGACTTGCCCAAGGTCACACAGTTACTAAGTGTTAAGTGTCTGAGACCAGGTTTGAACTCAGGTCCTCCTGAGTCCAGGGCCAATGCTCTATTTACTGTGCCACCTAGCTGCCCCTGTAATGGCATGTTTTAAGGTGCTGTGTTCCAATCCAGCTCTAGACAACTAATAGTGGTATGATCCCTGGACTAGTCAATTAACCTCAGGGTTCCTTAGAACTCCAAATCTTAGATCCTATGATCTTATGACTTCTCTAGCAGTTTCATCTTGGGGTCATAGACATAGAGCTCGAAGGGACCTTAGAGATTACCCTCCAATTTCTTCATTTTATAGATGAAGAAATGGAGTATCAGAGATGTTAAAATCCTCAGACTCTATCCAAACCCACAGCTAAGCTAAGCATTGGTTTGGTATTCAGAAAGACAAGTTTAAATGCTGCTTTGGATGGCACTAGCAAGTCACTTTCCCTCAGTTTTCTCATCTCTAAAACAGGCTTAGTAATAGTAATTACTACCTCACAGGGTTGCTGTGAGGATCATACATAAAATATATATACACATACATGCACACACACACATATATATATATACATATATTTGTGCGTGTATATCTCACACTGCAGACTTTAAAGCATCATATAAATGTTAATATTATTATTATTACCACTAACACCATACTTGCCTTCATCAAAGTGTCATGATAAATGTTTGCCTCAAATACTTCCTATCACATTCTGACTTCTATGACTATGGGTGTAAAAATAATGGGATAAGATATCTCTATAGTACTTGACAGTTTACAAAGAATTTTTATCTCACTTGAACCTCACAACAAACCTGTTAAGTAGATAGTATAGATACAGAGACGATATCAGTCAGATAAAAAAAAAAGTAGTCATTATTGCCTTAATATCTGTATATTAAGAAAATATACTGAAAGGAAACTGAAGATCAAAGAGAACAAGGAATTCAACCAAGGTCATTCAGGTAAGTAAGTAGCAAGGAGCAGAACTGACATTTGAACCCAGATTTTCTGACACTTTACCCAGCCCTCCCCCACCAACACCCTGACCCCCTGGATCACTCTCTTCTCATGGTGGAAGGGCTTGTGTAGCTCAATGAATTATGCCATGATTTAAACACTAATTCTAAATTTTGTGTTCAGTCATTTTTCGGTCATGTCCAACTCTTTGTGACCCTATTTGGAGTTTTTCTGGCAAAGATATTGGAGTGGTTTTCTGCTTCCTTCTCCAGATTATCTTATAGATGAGGAAGCTGAGGCAAACAGGGGTAAGTGACTTACCCAGGGTCACACAAGTGTCTGAGGCCAGATTTGAACTCAGGAAGATGTCTTCCAGACTCCAGGCCTGGCACTCTATGCACTAAGCCACATAGTTGCCCCAAATTCTAATTTCTAATTCTAAAACCTACTCTAATTTAAGATCAATTCTAGATTGAGACAATGAGTATTTAAGTCATAGTAAATGTCTCCAAAACCTAATTTGCTGTGACATGGGGCTTCTTGAACTCCTTTAAACATCTTAACCAGGTGTTAACAAATTAAATAGCTTATAAAAGTGGATTTGAGATCTCTGGAAGCACATGTCTACTCCACATCAGGGCAGCACAGGCACCTGCTTTCCTATCAGGGTTCTGTGGACAGCCAATGTCAGTTTATCTTTGGCTACAAAGTGTCCCTAAAATCTGGACACATAGGAAATCTCATTAATTTTGCATATTTTCAAGAAATGAAATGATTGAAATTTTGAACATTTTATTTAATTAGTATAAATGAGATTTCATAGGAAAATATAGGAAGACATAGGAGAGACATAGGAAATCTCATTAATTAATTAATCTCATTAATATGGAAAATAGTTCCCCATAGTTAATGAAAGCTTTTATTCCATATGAAATTGTCAAGGCTAAAATTAATGCCAATTAAATAAAATGTTGCAGAAAATTTCATTCATTTCATTTCTTGAAAATATGCAGAGTTAATGAGATTTCCTATGTGTCCAGACTTTAGGGACACCCTGTATTTCTCTTTTGAACTTCAAAATGTTGCCCTTTCACGAGTCTCCTGTAAGTTTCATTACACATCTGAAGCTATGCCACACTGAGACTCAATATGCCCACTGTATTTGTAAAAACTGAAAGTAACGCATGAGGGTTTATACTCTTAGATATATCAGCCAGGGCAGGAATCACACTCTGTCCAGGGAGCGCAGTACACCAAGCTTTCTCTTTGAGTGAGCAACTAAGATTGCTACTATTCTCAGAGATACTGTATTCAAGAGGAGACACTGTGACAAAGGCATATCTCCAGAGCAGTGAAACAATATTTACTGGGTTGATATGTCCTAAGTTTTGTGAAGGGATTTATACTGAACTGTGTGCAAAGGCTTCCCCCCTAATTCACTGAGAAATGGCAAATTTAAGAAAAGATGGGTTATCATACTGTAAAAAAACAAAAACAAACAAACAAAAAAAGAACAAATCCAACACAGACTGGAGATCTCAATACAAATATGTCTTTGAGACAAACAAAACATATCACTATACGTTATATGTCCTCAGTGACTTTCAATTCAATCTGTCACAAGATGAAAAGGAAGAAACTGTAAGTTCTATAAACTAGAATCATTTCCTGGATTTATAATAAATATGAAATAAAGTGCCTTTCCCCCCTTCAATTCAAAATGCCACATTGGCAAACCTATTACAGCTAAAGCAAGCAACTTATGTTGGAAGGGAAAGAAAGGGGATAATTTATATGTCACTAAGTACTTTACAAATACTATTTCATTTGATCCTCACAGCAATCTTGTGACAGTTGAGGAAACCAAGGCAGACAGAGATTATGTGACTTGCCCAGTCTACACAGAGAGGAAGTGTCTGAGGCTGGATTTGAACCCGAAGACTCAAGGTTGTATTCACCCTGCCACCTAGCTGCCTTGTGACATTGGCTATGTAGGGCAGTGATGTGTCACAGTAAAGAAAAGCCTGGCCGGGAATGCAAGACCCAGATCAATTGGGGCTCTGGCACTAGATGTTTGACAATGATGAGGTCACTCTCTGAATCTCAGTTTACTTTCATGGAAAATGGAGATATTTTTACTACTTAACCTCAGGACTTTTGTGAGATTCAGATGGGACAGAATTATGTATGGGTTGGAATATAACATAGGACTTATTTATGATACATTACATTGGTAGCTATGCACTAATGGCCCCCAAAGAGAAACAATTCACCTTAGATTCAGGCATTCAGGATGCCTTCAAGGTGATTTTCTTTTTCTCCCACCTTATTTGGTTGTTCAGAGGGAGCTGGGTGGCACAGAGAGGCACTGAACCTGGAATAGGAAAGGTCTGAGTCTAAATCCTACTGCAGAAGTCACTTCACCTGTTTGCCTCAGCTTCCTCAGCTATAAAATGGAGATAATGATGGTACTCAATGCCAGGATTGTTGTGAGGATCAAATGAGACAATATTTTTAGAAGTGGTCAGCACAATGCCTGGCACCTGGTGGGCACTCTAAATGCCCATTCCCTTCACTTTCCCCTTGCATACCTCTGTAGCATATGGGCTAAGCCATCCCAGTCTGTGCTTACTTTGTGCTCCTAAAACAGACAAAAAGAGCACAACTGTTAGAAAGGGGGAGCTAGCATAGGTGGGAAGACAGCCTGGGGTCCGAAGTCCCACTTCCAATATAGAAATGGTATGACCTTGGGCAAGTCACTCAACCTCTTGGTGCCCAAGGCAACTTTGCAAGACCATACATGGCAGAGTATTTGCATTGGTCAACTCATCACCATTCTATTCTCTCCTCCCCCCAAGAAAGGAAAGGACTATTTTGGAAGATAGTTGGCTATCGATGGAGGTATCTAAGCAGATGGCTGGAAAAGCCCTTGTTGGAAGTGACATCCAACAGGTGTTTTTATCTTGGGATCCACACACTTCTTAGATTTCACAACTTGGGAGGGGGAAAAATGCTGTCTTTCTTTTCACTTAAGCTCTAAAGTGAAAGCATGTTCACTTATGAACATAGGCAACAAATTACAGTGATATTAGCAGTCTCCATGACTGTCAACAATAAAATCTGATATTTTCCTATTACATTGTAGTTATTGCAGATATCTGGAAATATCTTTTACCCTTGTCACTACTTGGAAAATATTGTAGTCATTAGACCTACCACTAGATATATGACTATATTGCAAATGTTTTAAAATATTTTGATAATGGTATTTTAATATAATAAAAATATGAAGCTATTTAATGCATTTTAAAATATTGTGTTCTGAGAAGGGTCCATAGGCTTCCATTAGACTGTCCAAAGTCTGTCACACACATGCACACACACACACACACACACACACACACACACACACACACACCCCACAAGGTTAAAAACCCCTGGTGTAGGGGAAATTTGTGTTTTTGTTAAGGATTTGAAGTTGGTGAACTCTAAGGTTCATCTCTGGCTTGAGATTCCAGGGCAAAGAGGTGACATAATGGAGGATTGGAGTCTGGGAGAACAAAGGTCAAATCTTACTTCAGACAACAGCTGTGTTACTTTGGACAAGTTACTAGAACTGTCTGCCTCTGTTTCCTCATTTGTAAAAATGGAGATAAGAATAGCACCTACCACACAGGGTTGTTAGGAGGAGCAAATGAATAAACATGTAAGATACTTCGAAACCCTTTAAGTTCTATATTAATGCTAGTAATGATTATTCTGTGACTATAACACCAATGGACATAATAAATGACAAAATACTGACATCTCTGATATGCAACTGGGGAAATCGCTGCACTTTGAGTCAGACTGGCTCAGATTTACACAAACAATTTTCATGCTTACAAAAACTGGGCAGTTTCCTTTACTGATAGGGGAGAGCTCAGAATGTATCAGATTCAAGGAATGCAATGAAAATCCTATGCCAGCAAAAATGAAGATTTCTTGTCTTTAAAACATAACTTGTTTGCTACAAATTGAAAATATTTTTTTTAGATGTACAAAGTATTTTATTAAAAAAAAAAACTCCCACTAGAAGACTGCTTTGTAGACATATCTCAGATTATGACCCAAATCCTTGGAATTTTACTTTGAAAATTCTGGGACATGGTTCCATGCCTTCCCAGTGTTCTTGAAATTTCCACCAATAGTAAACAGAAAATTTGAGTGGAATCTCAGCCACAAACTACAAAAAGCAGAGTTATTTCCCAGTGGCTGTTGCCAAGTCCTATTGAATTTGCCTTCAAAATATTTCTCTGCTATGACCCCTTCTCTCCTCCAACCGCTACCATTCTGGTGCAGGTCCTCACCACTGCACTCCTGGGCTAGTGCAAAGGCCTTCAGTCTAGTCTCTCCATCTCGAGCCTCTCCCCTCTAGCTAACAAAGCTATCTTCCAGAAGTGCTGGTCTGAGTCTGTCATCTCTCCCATTTAATAAACTCCAGTGACTCTATGACCTCCAGGATCAAATATAAAATCCTTTGTTTGACTTTTAAGGCCCTTCATAACTTGGCTGGTTCCTATGTTTCTCTCACTTCACTCCCCTCTTTGCACATCACAATGTAATAACATTGGCTCCTTTGCCATTCCTTGACCACCATCCAATTCCTCACTGCATTTTCACTGGCTATTCTCCATGCCTGGAATGCTCTCCCTCCTTATCTCCACCTCCTGGCTTCTCTAAAGTCTTAGCTAAAATCCCACCTTCTCCAAGAAGCCTTTCCCAATCCCTCCTTATGCTAATGCCTTCCTTATGAGATTACCGCCAATTTACCCTGCAAATCTCTTATTTAGATAGGCTTTCTGCCATGTTGCCTCTTCCCTCCCTTTAGGATGTGAGCTCCTGGGAGGGTGGTTTTTGCCTTTCTCTGTATTTCCAGTGCTTAGCACAGTGCCTTGTGCTTTCTTTCTGAATTAGTATTTTGAATTTATATAAGTTAGCACTTAATAAATGCTTGTTAACTGACTGGCTGTCTTTGACTTTGGAGAATGTTGTCTTTATTTTAATACACAGCATGGACTTCATACATATCTATCATCAGTGCCTTTACAACCAGACAACTTCAAAAGTTAGCAGAGTTTCTGCAAGTACAAAAATACACATTTATTCCATAACATATGGTAGTAAAATTTATCAAGATATATTATACAAACTCAAAGCATCTTAGATAAAGCATCAGTTTAATATATTATAAGATGACAGTATAATAAAATGACGTGTGTTCTGCCTGCGAATCATACAATAGGACACTTTACAGCCATATTAACAAACTATTCACATTTAAACATCAAGAGAACAGCTAAGGAAGTACAACAGATAATTTATACCCAGTAGGAATGGTTACTGAAGAGACTTGGCATCTAGCTAACAGTATTTCCTTCTATACTTTAAATAAGGTTGTTGGATTATTTTATGTTATGGAATAAAGGGAAAAGATTGGAACTGTGGAACCAAAATTTTCATAAGGAGAAAGCAATTTCTTTCCAAGAGGATATTACAAGCCATAATCACCACATTCCCATCCATGGTTTTGACAGCATTTCCTTATGGCAATGGAAGCCTCTGGTAATTTAACAGACATTATAATAACTATACCACAAGAGACATACACAGACACTTATGAAGCTTAATGTAAGTGGTCCTAGGGCAAAATTGGCATCCAATCTTTAATTGAAATGGCCAGTGTTTATAGAATGGGGATTGTTCCAAGCTTGACCAGGTCAATTTAGGAGATTATGCTTATCAAGGGGCAGGGAATTGTGATCTTGCCAGCAGGGACAGGGTCATATCATTTAAGTAGAAAAGCAGTTCTGATGGAAGGGGTTATTATTTCCTGCTTTGTATTCCCAGTCCTGGCATACTGTAGGTGCTTAGCAAATGTTTGATGAATTGAATTGAAATGAACAGAAGGAAGTAGCACTTATAGTTAATAGTAACGGATTTTTGTTGCCTTGGAGAAAACTCAGTTCTGCCACTGAAAACTGCAATCTGATTTAATGAATGTCTGATAGTAAATAGCAGAGGAAGAGGTGCTTGCCTTGAGTTTCCCCTTAACTGGATGGAGAAAGATCATGGGAAATGGCTAGTTCCTGGACAAACTTCATTTGGTGCTAGAACAAAGTGACAAAATGAATTCAGTGCAATTTTCCATGGGTAGGTATTGAGATGTGCCTGACCAAAGAGCCTGTCAATGGGAAGGGCACATCATAAGGCTGAAAGGTTGAACCCTGTGGAAAACTAGGGAGGCAGTTCCATTTTAGAGTCTGAGTTTCAGTGGCAGGGGGGTGGGAGTGGAGTTGGATGGCAAAACTAGGTAATGGGGCTGCCAGCAGAGGACAATCATGAATGCCCATTCTAGGGAAAGCCAAGTGCCCAAAGATGCATTGGTGAACCAGGTTTAAAATAATAAAGACCAAAACTTCCCATCTCCGTAATTTTGAGGATGCAGAAAATTCATGGGACTCAGAAAGGCAGAGGCACAAAAACTGTCTGAAAAGCAAGGGTGTGTCTTCCTTCCCACCACCTACTGTAGGTGTTTGTTCTATTCCCTTCAACCTTCCCATCTTTGCTTTCAGAGTCCCCACATACCCTGTAGAAGCAATAACTGGGATAGGACAGCTCTTTTGAGCAAAGATTTTGGACAGCCTGGGAAGAGCACTCTGAACAAATGATTACCACCATGTGCACAAGGTGAGCAGGACCGCAGCCATACATCAGCTTCAGGTACCGGTTCAGCCAGATGCCGTGAGTGGTATCACTTCCGAATTATAAGGGACAAGATATCCATTTGATGAAACAAATGTTGATCAGGCACCCACTATGTGCAAGGCGCTAACCTTGCTAGGAGTTCTGGGGGCTACAGTAAACACCCCACTCCTGTTCTTGAGGAACTGACAGTTCAGGCACAGGGAAGAAGACAAGTACATAAGGAACCACCAGTACTGAGTAGGACTGGATTAATGCCACGAGAGATTTAAACAAAGCGCTCTGCTAGGGAGGAGGTCTTGATAACCTAACCTGTGAGGAACCTATGGGAATCACTGGTCTGTACCAGCCTTTCTCCTCACAACTCTGACTTTTGGGGGTCTTTGTGAATTAGCAAGACACGCTCTTCCTAATCTAACTTGCACAAAACCTGAGTGCAGCCTGGGGTCATGCTTTCCATAGGAGAACAGTGAAAGTGACCAAGAGGATGAGAGCAGCAATAGTAAAAATAAGTAAAACATCTTACTCAAATGGAAAGTGATATTAAAAAAAAAAAAACTTTCACAGTAAATATTTTTACACTTTACTTTTGTGTACTGGGGGGGGTGGGGGAATCATTTATATACATATATGTTTTTCCCTTTCATAGAGAGTGTGGGAATATGGCTCTGCCATTTATTGTCTGTGTGACATGGGTAAGTCTCACTTAACTCTCTGGGTCTCTGACTCATCTATAAAAAGAAGTGACTGGACTAGATACAGAGTCCCTTCCAGCAAGAGATACTGGGAACTCATAGTCAAAGACAGTGACCAGAGACCTTAGTTGTTACTGTCCTTAGAGTGCCTGGATGGCCATTGCTGCCCTGGATTTTCTTCAATTCAATTCCAACAGATACTGCCCCCTCAATCCAAACACCTCATGGAATTGGGATGATTTCTGACTCCTGGTTCCCATCTAGCTTAATTTGCTGCTCCCTGACCATACATAGTCTTGGCCTACTGGTCACAAGATGTTGACATAAGACCTCCCTCAGCAGAGTCTATCTCTTCTTCAGGATGACATGAATATTTCAGAATGTATATAAATAGGGACTCATTTCACTACAGATTATAAAAGGGGAGACCTACCCAAAACACACCAGTGACCCAAATTTAGAATACAGAGGAAAAAACATTCCCTCTCCCTCCCCCACAAAGGACTTTAATGCCTCTCAAAAAAATCCTTTATTATGCTAAAAGAAACCTGTGGTTGTCCTTAGGCAACCTATACCATGCATCTGATTAAGGAATCTGAACCAGCCATTCCAGTGAGTGTCACAGTCTACTTTGGTTAAATGTCTTTGGTTCTATGTCCCAGCCCATCACTACAAACCACTGCAGTCTCTGAACACCCAGCATTGGGGGCTGGGTTCAGAATGCTCCCTAGTGTCAAAGAGCAGCTGAGTGAGGGATTCTCTAGGGATTGAGCACCAGGAGAACACTGGCTGTCACCCTCCACTTCCTTGCTTGGCTTCATATGGAGTTTAAGTCTGACATCCACTGAACTGATTAGTGAGCTATCGTGGTCCTCAGAATCCTGGCAGACATAGGGATTACATAGGTTGTCTGTTTCTATAGCCCTGACTAGGCCGGCGGTTCTCAGGGATGCGTCCAACTGTCTCTCTTGGAGCAGACTGGTTTCTGAGCCTTCAGAAGAACATGTTGGCTGCTCTAAGCCTCCTTTTACGGAATTTGCTTTCTTTCTCTCTTGTCTAGGGGCCTTTGTCTTTTTTTTGAGGGACCAGTTTTTCAATGTGGCCACTCCATTCCTTAACCATGTGCTAGGCTGAAGAGTTAAGGGCTGCATTTGAGAAGACCACTCTACACTGTCTTTTTTAATACAAAGTGGGTGGCTGCTGGCCAATCCTGGGGAAGGGTTGAAAATCCCAGAAAAAGGGCTGCAGAAGTCAGGAGAGAGTTCCCCCTGTTTCCTTAGGGTTGAAAAAGTGCAATCAATTGGTGAAGAGGTTTCTGTGGGAATAAAGACTGAGTGTTCAGAAATCTGGGAAAAAGCACTATCTTGAGAGCTCACTGAAGAACCCGATGGCGACGTTCCTGGTGATGACAAACTGGAATAGCTAGTTCTTGAACAAACGTTTAACCGTGGTGGAGTGCCAGGCAACATCTTTTCTACATTTAGGTTTGAGGCATTACTCTTACCCACCTCAATCCCCATAATCAAACTCTGACTAATCAGTTTTTGACCTTCTACTTGCAAAGACTGGTGGCGCTTGAGATAATCCTCATCTCCAAGAGAGAGGCCAACATCACAACTTGTATTGTGTATGTTTTTCGGAGAAACTCCCCTGGGATAGGTGAGCTTGCAGTCTACGTAGTCTATGTTTGGCTCTGAGCAGCGCCTGTGCCTTTGCAAACTTCTGAGTCCAAATCTTGTGTTTGATGGGGAGTATCCAGAGTGATCAGGGCCAAGGGTTTGGCTTTTAGAGTGATCCTGCAATGAAATATTACTATAGGACGCCACAGAAATGGTCACAGGTTTGGATTTGAAGGGAAGTCTCACTGGAGTACCTTCATGACTGAAAAAGGCTTTTTTTTTCACGTTTTGGTTTGTGGTATTTTTCTTAAGCCCTCCTTGTGAGGGCTGGGGCCGTTTGTGACTGTCTTCATCACGGTGGGACAGAATAGCATCACAGCTGGACTTGCGGAGCTTCTTCTGATAGAACTCCCTGAGATAGGTAAGCTTGGAATCCAGGTAGTCTATGCTGGGCTCAGAACAGCGCCTGTGTCTCCTCCAGTTTTTCAGAGAATCTGCTGCAGCTGTGGATGAGTAACCAAGTGTGTTTGTGCCAACTGGCATGTTCTTGGAGCAGTCTTGTGCTGACACCTTACTGCAGGATGCCACTGGAATGCTCAATGGCTTGGATTTAGAACGGTGCTTCAGCAGAATTTCTTCATTTCTAGGCTGGTCCAGGTCAAAATCACTCAGAGTTAGAATGTTTTCTGATTCAGGTTGGTCCAAATCACAGTCACTCAGTGTTAAGACAGAGTCCATGCTACGGCTGTCCTGACCCAGCTTCTTTACCAGGTCACTGCAGGGAGCATCTACGTCATCATTCAGCTCATTTTCTAAGCTGTCATAGGAAGAGTCATTCATTTGGAAGCCAGACATACCTGTCAAAGAATTAAAATTGGGTTAACTTACAGATCATGTAGGAAGAGCTTAATAAGTTCCCATCACAAAATCATACCAATGTTGAAAAAAAATAACAAAAAACACATCTTCTTATTTGAGTTTTGTTTTCTGAAGCCCTTTTCAAACTTTTTCTCAGAAAAAAAGGAACAACTTACAATCTTTCACATTTTAGTTAAAGAACTAGGACATTAGTCATTGTGATAGACTTCTCCTAGGCCCCTGCCTATCCCAGCTCTTGATTAAATTGGTTCCCCTCTAACAAGATTTTCTCAGTGTAATAAAGATGAGTCATAAAACAAAGAAAAAATAAAAAGCTGAAAGCGGCTCATGCCAGAAGTGCCCAGGCACTGCCTATGTTATATGCTACCCCAGCTTTCGAAGGAGACGCTAACAGGTAAGTCTGTCCAGTCAAGCTTTTTATGTAGAGATGGTCACTGGGGTGTGCAAGGAAAACTATCCTGTAGTTTTACCTCAAGAAGGAGTTGGAGATAACCTCATAAAGATGTTTCATTTTACAGATGAAACTAAGGAGCAGAAAGAATGAGTGAAGCATCCAAGGTCAAAGAGCAAATGAATGTCATATCTAAGACTGATGAGAAGCTAGGTCTATGGACTCAAACTTCAGTGCTTTTCCTGACATGCTGCCTACCTACTTCTCCTTTGCCAAAAGAAAAGATAAATAGCCCCTGCCATTCTTAACTCCTCTAGGAAAAGGCTGAATCTCATACGTTTCTTGTGTACTCCTGAATAGCACCTTGCTAGGAACATGGCTGGTTCTCATACATAGCTGGTGAATGAATTAAGGGTTTTGTGAAAATGTTGGTAGTCTGGGCTTCTCCTAATTCCATCCTAGTTTCCCCTGCCATTCAATCTAGCCTTTGGCCCCTTTAAGAGTCTGAGTCACTATACTTTCAGCAGCTTGCAATGCCCCATGATGGTAGAGCAGCTGGCAGATATATAAGGTGTATTTTTAGGGAAAAAATGATCCAGTGATTCATGATACCTGAGGCATTGTCTCTGTCACAGCTGATTGAAATATCTCTCAAGAGGGAAGTGATTTCTTCTCCAAATATCCTGCAGGAATTTTCAATTAGAAATTGTACAAGTAGAGAGACCTATAATAGAAAAAGCAAAAAGGAGATGGCATTTTTCATAGTCTGTGCACCTTGTTTGACATATGCCTTCCCAATCTCACAAAAATACAAAAGAGGATGGAGAAAATTCACAGGTTTCTCAGCAGTAGCTTGAATATGGAGTAGAGATAAGAAGATTCAAAACTACTTTTTATTTCTAATCCTTAGACTTAAAACTTTAGGGAATTAGACTTTCCCTAAAATCTAATCTTAATGCCTTAGTGTCTACACCTATAAAATTAAGATGACATTAATGTACCTTTAGAAAGATAGGAATGAACTCATTTTTATTAGTTTGTAAAAGACCAAGCAGATAAAAATCTTTCTTAATTCACCTTATTACCAGGAAGAATAGGTTATCACAAGCCTGTGAAGAAATAACACCTGTAGTTCTGCTTTTGGGTGTAGAGACAATTGAAGGCAATGCTTCATACTTGCCTGCCTGGCCACAGAAGATGAAGGGTGTGTGTGTGTGTGTGTGTGTGTGTGTACGTACATGTAGATATATCTATGTGTGTATATATCTGACTTGGGCTTCCATTATGGGTTCTCTGTCTTTTACGGATGTATGTAGATATGTGTGTATAAAGTATATGTGTGTATACATTTGTCTATATCTGGCTTTTGCTCCTATTACGGGTTCTCTGTCTTTTATGTATGTATGTAGATATGTGTATATAAAGTATATGTGTGTATATATCTGTCTATATCTGGCTTTGGCTTCCATTACGGGTTCTTTTTCTTTTACGTATGTGTGTAGACATGTATGTATAAAGTATATTTGTGTATATATCTGTCTATATCTGGCTTTAGTTCCCGTTATGAGTTGTCTGTTTCTTTATGTATGTTGATACATGTGTATAAAGTATATGTGTGTATATCTATCTATCTGTCTTTCTATCTATCTCTGGCTCCCATTGTAGGCTCTCTATGTCTCACTGCATGTATGTATATATATATATATATATATATATATATATATATATATATATATATTTGCATGTATATATGTAGAAACTACGTATCTCAGGCCCCCATCATGACTGTATGTACATATGTATGTATGTATGCATCAGGCTTCCTTAGACTATTTCTCTGCTTACAGAGAGCTAGAATAGCTAGGAGAATGTCTAGAAATTATAACTGAGTTTGTTAACAATACCCTTTGAAAGCTCAGCTCAAGGGCCATGTCCTGCACGAGGCCGTAATGGTAATTTGAAGATCACCCCTGCCCCTTGGTAAGCCTAACTTGAACCTGAGGACCTTTCCTGATTTGAAAATAAACTCTGCCCCCTACAGGCTGAATGTGGTCACCTGGAGCCTGTGGTGGGAAGAGTTTGCTGAAGGGTGGAGCAGAGCCCACAGGAGAAGCTGGCTTTGAGAGAGGCTTGTTTTTCAGGAAGGCACAACTTTTGTAACTTTGTAGTCAAGTGGGTTAGGAGGGTTGTGATGATCTCTGACCCTGGAGAAGGTCAGATATACTCTGAGGCAAGGTTTTTCTTTGGGCTTCACTTTGGGAAGAGTTGTATGATTTGGCCAGAAGAAACTGTGGGCAGCTGTTGGACACCCCCCCTCCCTGCCCCCGCCTTTGAAAACCCAGATGTTGGTGCTTCTCTTTCTGGTGACTAACTAGGTATGGATGCAATGGTCAGACAGCTAGAAGCCCTGTCTGCTGAATTGTATTATTTTCTCTATCTGTATTTCTATCTGCTTGTAACTTCTGATTGTATTCTCTGAAGTTCAGGGTGCTGACTTTTCCCCCTGAACTAGGTATATAAAATATACGTTTGATTGACTAAAGTAAGATTGTTAACCCTTTTTGAGTTGCTTCCTTTAGAAAAGCAGATCAAAGAACGTGCTAGTAGACCTCCTGGGCATGCTAGGGTGCTTGCTGCTACAAAGGCCTTTCCTGATTCCCCAGCTGCTAGTTGCTCTGCCCCTTCCTCCAAATGATGACAATCTTTATTTTGCATACACTTATGTATACATGTCTTCCCTCACAGAATTTAAGTTCTTGAGAGTAAGAACTGCCTTGTTTTTAGCTTGACATCTCCAGCCCCAAGTACAGTGATGAATGTTGGAAGACAACATAGGAGTCTTTTCTCTCCACAGTTCAGGTGCTATTCTACCCCCCTGAATTTGAAAGAGAGAAATGACCCCACTGCTATTACTATTCAACCTTCTTCACAACCTTCCTGTTGAAGACTAGGATGAAAAAAACTCCAGATCACATTTTTTCTGGATAAATTACAACTTTTAAGGGACAATACATGTGTATATCTCAAATCTTAAAAAAAAAATGGTGCTCAGATATAAAACATTGGGAAGGTCCTTGGATGCTTAGCAAAGAATTAAACTCAAGGTACCTTTTTAGTGAATTCATTCTCCAGCTCAGGACTGGCAGAAGATGGTGGCCAAAGAATGCTGGGAGCAATGCACACTGCCAGATTAAAAGCTGTCATTTGATTTGATGCAGATTGTTGTTCAACGTTGTGCAACACCCCAAACAGATACCGCAGAAGAACGACATTGGCTCTAGGAAGCTGCTCTATTAGCCTAAAATTGGAGAAGGAAAAAAGGTGTTCTTAAAGCAAATCATTTGGCTTATAAACCTTTTTTTTAAGAGGAAAGAGAACAGTGTATTTTTCATATACTATGTTCACAATCCAATGAAAGTGCAAAGAATGCAGAAATATCAGTATCGTAAAAAATACGCTGCCTGGAATATTTTTCTGAAATCATTACAATATGGTTTAACTTAGGTAAATGTTATTCACAACTGAATTTACACACACACACACACACACACACACACACACACACACACACACACA
>NW_027187419.1:9612354-9613968 GCF_028583685.1 Petaurus breviceps papuanus | reverse complement strand
CACACACACACACACACACACACACACACACACACACACACACACACCCTCAATAATGATAGCCCTGTAACATTCCAGAATATGGTGAGGCAAAAAATTCACAAAAGCTTAGTGATAAAATTCAATAGCAATTAAATTTAATGTGTTACTTCATTTCCAAGGGAGCAACACTGGAATGCTATCTATGAATGAGAGCTAGCCTTTGCCAGTTAATACTCCTAGGATCACCCAAAGAATTCATTCTTTAGTTCCTGCAACTCCTACAATCTGCCTGGGTAAAAGTCACTTCCCTTCCTTGCTCCCCTTCCTCAGGTGAGTCTGTTCCTCTGCTGTGACCCTGGGCTTTTAATTAAACCTTAATTTCCCAGGTAGGAGACTGTGATCCAACCTCCCAGGGAGAATTCTGAACCCATATTAACATATAACCTGTAAATGGGACTAAAGCATGATCAACCTGTTTATTTGGACCAGCTTTCAAAACTGGTAACCATCATTAGAGCCAAGGGAGGAGTGCAAAAGTCCTTGGTGATACATCTTCACTACAAAAGGAATGCTGGCTTAATCAACAGGGTTAAATACTTTTATATGCCTGGACTGTGGAAGGCACTTACTCCCCTGGTGTACCATTTGCTCTGTAATCTAGACCCTGGTCTCTGTTTTCAGTCTTCTGACACCTTAGGATCCAGTGATATTAGCTTCCTTACTGTTTCTCCCACTTACCAGCTCTGAATATTTTCTTTTTTTTTTTTTTAAACAATTGGGGTTAAGTAACTTGCTCAAGGTTACACAGCCAGGTGTTTCTGGGTGGATGCTAAGTGTCTGAGCCCTCATTCGATCCCCGGTCATCCCGACACTGGGGCTGGTCTCTTACTCACTGTACTACCTGGCCACCCCTCCGAATATTTTCTTTTTCTTTTTTCAAATAACATTTTATTTTCCCCCAATTACAAGTTAAAACAATTTTAAACCTTTTTTTTAAAGTTTTGAATTCCAAATACTATTCCTTCCTCCTTCCCTCCTTTCTCCTCTCCTTGAGAGGTAAGCAATCTGATCTAGCCTCTACATCTAACTTCAAATATTTTTACGTGTCAGCCCTCTCATTAGATTGTGAGATCCCTGAGAGTCTTCTTTGTATTCTCAGTGATTAACACAGTGCCTGTCACATTGTTGTGGTTCTCTTGTATATGACTCTTTGTGATCCCATTTGGGGTTTTCTTGGCAAAGAAACTGGAGTAGTTCGCCATTTCCTTCTCCAGATCATTTTACAGATGAGGAACTGAGGTTAACAGGGTTAAGTGACATGCCCAGGGTCACACAGCTAGTAAGTGCCTGAAGCCAGATTTGAATTCAGGAAGTTCAGTCTTCTTGACTCTAGACCTGGCACTCTAACCATTGAATACCTACCTGCCCTTCCTGGCACATAGTAGGTGCTTAATAAAAGTTTATTGACTGATGACAATGACACCTATGGCTGGTGATCTATAAAGATTCATATGATTTAGGATCAGGCATTTATGAATTACACTCTCCAAACTTCTGTCTTGTGGCCACAGTCTTTGGTGATATTCACACACACACACACACACACACACACACACACACACACACACACAC